>NC_080055.1:11664101-11844101 GCF_026212465.1 Amaranthus tricolor
GGTCTACCCAGCGTAGCTTGTATGGATTTGGGTGGCTTTTAGTGCTTAATTTCAAATCATGCACCAGCTGATTGCTCACACAATTAACCTCGCTTCCTCCATCAATCATAAGGTTGCATATTTGATTTTGAACTCTCCATTTGGTCTTGAAAACACTCTCCCTTTGATCTACCTTTTTTTCTTTTGGTGTTGCATGAAAGTTTCTTCGTATAAGTAGGTGATAACTATCTTCCTCAGGGTATATCTGCTCATTATGTTCTCCCTCTGACTCACTGCTCTCAGTGTCTTCGGGATTTGTTCTTTGAAGTGTGCCTAGGTTAGTTAATATGTATGAACCCTCTGGTTCATCAGCAGGTGTGGGTGGTAGTATCACCTTCTCCTCTCCATCCTTAGCCACTAACATAGCCCTAGGTCCCCTCTCCCTGCTGTTAATTTCAGTCCATTCCATGTTGGTGAAAGCCCTCGCATTAGGACATTCATTCCTATAGTGCCCATGACCATGGCATTTAAAACACACAACATCTTTCATTTGTACATTAGACTTGTCCTTGGGTTTAATAGGTGCTGTTGTGCTTGAGTCTTTGCTAACTATGCTGGTACCTACTCCCCTATTTATTGTGTTACCTGCTGTGTTAGTCCTAGGCAATGTAGGTTCATGTGGCTGTGCATAGGTAGCCCTCTTCTTAGAATATTTTTCATAGGTTAAGGCACTGTCACAGGCTGTACTGAGAGTCAAGTGCTGCATTACTTCAAGCTTCTCCCTCAAATCCTCTCTCAAGCCTCCTATGAACTTACCCACCTTCATTTCCTCTGGTTCATTCACATCACAGAGCACGGATAATTTCTCCCACTCTTGTATATAATCAGCCAATGTATCTCTCCAATCCAATCCAGCTAGTTTGTATTGCTGTTCTTCAGGAGTTTCTTTGAACTCAAAGTATCTCTCCAATCCAGCCTCCCAATCTAAATACTCCTCTGGGTTGTGGGATGTCCCTCCAAACTCATGCACATCTATTCTTAAGGTCCTGTCCTCAATGTTCCTCTCAGGGTTGTGTACAGGTATATTTCCTTCTTGTTGGTTCATGGCTAATCTAGCTACTGTTTGTGAGAGTTGTTGGATAGCCAAGGCCATTTCAGCAAATCTTTCATCATTACTCATGTTGTTCTTGTTACCACAAACAAAAAGATCACCACAGCAAATTTTCAGGGCTACTAATTTGAGACACAAACAGAAACAAGAGCACAACAGGAATGTAGCCAAAATTCTTCTGTTCAGCAATGAGATTTCAGATTACTTGATGCAATGATTATACCGGAATGTGATATGATGTAAGACAATGCAAAAATTAAAGTCTACATAATAATCAAAGAATCTAATTTGTTCAATTGTTTACAAAGAATCTAATGCAGCAAACAGTAATGGAAGAAATTCAGATGTTCAATGACAAACCCTAATTTTCCAGAAAAATTTTCGCAAACCAGATTGTTATGATCAATCTTTGAAAGAAAACGTAATACTCAATGGTTCACAATAAATTCTATCCAATTCCTATCAGATATTATACTAACAACAATCAGGGATTGGAATTCAAGATTCAGAAATCGCAAATATCAATTTTCGCAGCGAAGATTATTGTTCGAACATTTAAACCGCAATTGTCACCAAATTTCAACAAACATTCATTCAGTACATACACGAATTGAATTCAAATGATTTAGTAAACAAAATTTAATACGTATAATGACTCGAAACAAATTTTTCAGAAATCAAAGTGATGTACATTCATTCATGCGAAAATCAGAATTTCAGAAAATTTTCATTCCACATTCAAATTCGTTCCACGACAAGATATAATGCGTGTATATATATATATATATATATATATATATATATATATATATATATATATATATATATATATATATATATATATATATATATATATATATATATATATATATATATATAAGGAGTGTTAGAAGAGTTCAAAAAATTTGAATTGTGGCTTGAGATAGGTCCCGAGGACCTCATTTAAAATGTATAGATCACGCTTCAGAGCAATTTGAAATATTTGGATGAACTATGAGTAGTAAATAAATAAGTGTCATGGATCACCACTTAAACATCTTCAAAAGGCTACAAATTGATAATATTGTTTGTTTTTATCCGATTAGTTATCGTATCAGAGTGAGAGAAGAGTTTCATCAATTTAAATCCGGATCTAAAATAAGCTTTTGGTACCACAATTTAAAAAATGTTATAATTTACGCTTTTTAAGTATGATATTAAAATGAAAAGACAATATAGGAAGCCTGATTGAATCGCCATAAATACTAAGGAACAATAAACAACCTCACGAACGCCACAAATTGGTCTCAAACAGACCCAAATGATGTCTTTGTTACACATAAATATATGTTGATGATCAATACTTATAACATAGTCACCCATAAAGAGGGTGCCAAAATACTATTCAGGAGTATCATTCACAAATATTTTCAATTATATATAAGTAAAAAATCTTCAGCTCAATATCAAAATAACTATATCAGTTTCATAATCAAATTAGTTTCATTATCAAAATAAGTTGTAATAATTATAAGAAATTTAAGAATTTAGGTTTTTATTACATGGCTTATGATAAGGTTTTATGATGAGACTAATTATAAGTGTTCGTTTTTAAAATATATTTTAATAAATTATAAACAAATGACAAATGACATTTTGGAATACTTCACATGTGAAATATGACTCTCCATCGATTAAATAGTGGATTATGGACTTGTATATATATATTGAGTGGGCTAATTCTCCTAATACCATATGGTTTTGGGAAACAATGAACCTTACCAAGTGTATGTGCAGGTCAACGCTTGACCCGTGGGTTTATGGGCCCAAGCTCACGTGTGTCTCTTGTCCACACAAGTGGGCCAAGGTGAGATTATGTAACAAATTGTCACGGCCTAATATGGTATCACAGTCGAAGGTGGTTCCTGGTATGATGTGGCTCACATGTGCGGAAGAGTGTTAGAAATACTATGTGAGACAAGACCCCACATCAATAAAATAGTGAATCATAGACTTACATATATATTGAGTGGGCTAATCCTTCTATTACCATATGGTTTTGGGAAACAATGAACCTCACCATGTGTATGTGCAGGTCAACGCTTGACCTGTGGGTTTGTGAGCCCGAGCCCACCTGTGTGTCATGTCCACACGAGTGCACCACAGTGAGTTATGTGATGAATTGTCAGGACCTAATATACTTTAACATGTAAGAGGTCATTTAGAAGAAAAGATATTCATATGTCAGGCCTTTAAAAGACAGTCATGTAAAAGTCAAACCTTTTAAATCAAAATTTTCAAAATAAATCTAAGAAATTTGTTTTACATATTTCTCCTCTGTTCTGTCGTCTCTTTTATTTTACTATAATTTTTCTTTATATTTTTGCTATATATTTTATTTTCATCCATATATTTTAATACTCGTATTATTAATTATTGGCATTAATCAAATAATAAAATTATTTTTTGATATTTATTGTAAAATTTATTTGTTTGTAATGTGAATGGGACCCACTCATAGGGAGTAACTATCTACTCTTTCCAAATTCCAACCACGAAACTTTTCTCATAAGTGGACCTGGTATATAAATTCCCGAGGCCCAAACCACCGCAAATCCGTTCCACCACTTCTCACCTAAAACCTCTTTCTCTCCGATGCTCTCATTTTCTCTCTATTCTCCTTCTCTCCCTTCTTTCAAACCAAAACCTCCGAAACCTCTCACCGGTAAAGTCTATCTCTCCTCATCGCCGATCTTTTCAACTTTCCGAAGACCTTACGCCGTCTCCGCCACTGCATCACCAGAAACTTCTGTATCTTCGCTTTACGAAGTCCTCGGAATCTCGATCGAAGCCACAAACGAAGAGATCAAGATCGCGTACAGGAAACTAGCTCGATCTTGCCATCCTGACATCACTGGTGACGCCGACGAATTCATGAGAGTCAACGCTGCTTATTCTATTCTCTCTGATCCTGATAAACGCGCTGATTATGATAGGAAATTGTATCCGATTGTAAGAAGGAAGGAAAGACGGTTTCCTGGTTTGTCGGCTTCTCCGACGTCGTCGTTCTGTCAGTTTCCGCGCCGGAATTGGGAGACCGATCAATGCTGGTGATTTTACTATGATTTTGTCGTTTTTATCTTTGGTGGATGGTAGAAGTTGTGTGGTGAGTTGAACTAACTGACATTGTAATTAATTTAGAGATGAAATGAGTGGTTGATACTTTGCCTTAATTGAGTGGATATCTTGGAGAATGTAATTATCATAAATAAATAAATAAAATTATGTGATTATTTTCTTCAAATTTATCTTTTTTTATGGTAGATATAATTAGTAAGGTTCATATAACTGTGTGTTGCTTTTATAAAATAAATAAGTTATCAAAACATATTGATAATTAAGATAAAAGAAAATTTGAAAAGTTTTCACAAAGAAGAATTAAGTATCTAGCCCAAGGCATAAGTTTTGGTCAAAAAGTAGTGATATCAATATACTTCTATGTTCATTCCGTTTTTTAATTTCATGAGCTAGCAATAGCCAATAGTATATAGTCGATCACTATATTCAACTGTCAATAGGACTATAAACCTTTTGGGATGCCCACAACAAATATAGAAATTATGACAAGAATTGGTCAGTTATCTACTTGTCACTTGGCTTTTGATTGAGTCAAACTAATCCGATCCAATCTCAATTCACAAATGATGTGAACATAAATGTCATTTAGAATGATATAATGAAAAGAGGAAGTTTTGTTTTGGATTTTTATACCTAAACTTTGGTTCAAAACCTTAGAATTTTGTTATAAACAAATCAAATCAAATGTTTAAACATATATCATCTCAATTTATGAGTTTGACACAAATTATTAATTAATTTTTAGTTGGATCACTGGATGCATGATGAAATATATGAAAAACATCCGACTCAAAACATTCCATTTGAAATCTAATCAATAGTCTAAATAGAGACTCTTAAAGCCTTGTATAAATCCTTTAATATGTAGTCTCTTGCACGAAATAACACATGGTTTACTTGTAGAGACAGTGGTAGGAGTGACTTACAAAGTGAGTTATTATTTCATAAATGAGAAAGTTATTTTATAACTAACACTAATCAAAACAACACCATTTATATTTTATACCAATCATTCTTTTATAGTTATCCGCAAAAACTTTTCCTTTATCACTATTTTATTATCAGCATTACCTATACTCAAAAGTATCTTTTTAGGGTATTCAATTAGTTAAAATTTTAATTTAAATATAACATGGGGGACAAAATAACTAACTCAAAATATCTAATTAAAAGTATTACTTTCTCCATTCTGAAATACTTGCTATATTATATTTATAAATACTATTTATCGTTCAATCTTATCTTATATATTATGGTTAATGTCTAAGAAAATATGGTCAAGTGAAATCTTATTTTAATCATCTAACCACATATTTTATGATATTAACTTTTTATACTTTTTAGATGTGCATAGTTTAATACTCCCTTTATTCTCTAATGTTTTTCCCATTTGGAATATATTCCACCTTAAGGAGAGAAAATTTTGATTAATGTTTTTGACACGTATTTAAAAGATAAAATATATCAATGTGAGATCTTGTTAGATTCATCTTAATTTACACTTTTTTATTATGTGCTTTTTATAATTTTTTATTATGTGTATTTAGAGATATTAAAGATTAAAATTTGCTTTTGAAAACTGTGCAAAAAGTAAATGGAAAGAACAAAAAGAAACAAAAAGAGTATATAAATCAACAAATTAATACATTAAATTACGCAATAAGGCAAAGATAATAAGTATAATTGGATGAAGAATATATATATATATATATATATATATATATATATATATATATATATATATATATATATATATATATATATATATATATATATATATATATATATTGGTCAATTGACCCCTTGACCTTTTTAACTCTTCAAAATATACGTATGAGTATATCTGCTACGTATAATAAGGGTAATTAAACTATTCCCACAAAATCTAAAATAATTCAAAGTAGTATACTTTTATCATTGAATAGTTTTTGGTTTGTGGGCAATATGAATCACTATTGTTTTTGGAAAAATTTAATTTTCTTAGAGCAATTTAAATTTCTTGATAGAACGATTGTTATATGACATTAGCTTTATATATTACCATATGTATTTATAACAATTGGACATAAATCAATAATCGACCACATTCTTCTTTATGGGTATGAGCTGCCGTTTTTTTTTCCTCCCCAGACCTTTATCATAGTTTTTTAAGTACACTGGGTATGATTATGATGATGATAAAATGAACATAAATTGATATATAAAATAATGCGTATTATTATTTAAAAATATTTCAATCAGCTTACATCAATTTTGTTATTGATTTTAATTTTGACTTTTTAAATCCAATTAATATAATATATGAATTCAATACAATCGATAATCCACTATATTTCATATAATAACATAGTGATTTCTAGAAGAAACATTTTGTAAGATGAGTAGATCATGAAAAAGACCAACCAATCAAAATGAGGATTAGTTAAAGATATAGAGGGTAGTATTAAGTATTATAAAGTTTGAGATACTATTAGTTGACCAATAATGGATATTGACAATTAGGGAATGGGAAGATATTATATTAACATTGGTTCGCCCTTAACAAGCAACCAATCAACATCTGATTGCATTTGGTCTGTAGTTGCTTTCTTGGATCTTATCTTTTCTTCATTATTCAGGTATGTGATTGAATTAAGTCTAAAAAATAAATCTATGTATTAACTTTTTATACAATATCCCTTCTTTTATGGGATTGTTAATTCCTGTTTCCTTTTCTATTTGTCACTCTTATGTTTGCAAATAGGGATGAGCATTTAAGGTTTTGGAAATTTAGATCTTGACTTGAAGTTAGACCTGACTTTTTAGAATTCGAGTTAGGTTTAAATTTGAATTTAGATCCTTAAAATTTATTTTCAATGTGAATTTTAGATGTAAATTTTAAACTCTGAAATGGACTCTTAAATTTTCTGGGCCCCAACCAAGCTGGACCCTTAAGGACCAAAATATTAACCCCTTAACCTTAGAATAAGGTAAGGTCCAACAAAATCCGAATAGAGTCTTAAACCGTTGTTCATCTCTATTTGCAAGTTGCATTTTAGTCTTTTAATGGAAACCATTATTATTATTATTATTATTATTATTATTATTATTATTATTATTATTATTATTATTATTAATCAATAAGACTATGTGTTGTACATTTAATTAGGGTATATTAATCCTAAGATATATTACCAAGTACTATAAATAGCAGTGAGACTAAGTATATTAAAAATACAAGGTCCAAAGGGGGTCAAAAGGAAGGATAAAAGGTAAATTGGAAAACCAAGTCAGTAGGAAAAACCAGGTTGCTGTTTAGGTTCTATTTTGTCTTTTCGTCTTCTTTAATTAATGAGCATTGAATTCCTTTTCTTGTTCACTTCTTATTTTGATGTTATGAGTTGTTTTAGGGCATGAAATAATGCCCATGAATACCATAATAAACTTGGTATTGATAAGTGGTCATAAAGCTAGATAATCAATGGTAATTAGTGTCCCTTGACTCTTGGGTATGCTTTCAGTAGTATAAATAGAGGGTCTTGGGTGAAGGATGTTTACACACTTTTATGAATACTTTTTCATATCCTTGTTTTCTCTTTTACTTGTGGTTTTCAAAAGAGTTATAAACTTTTTGTTAAACTTTCAAGTTTATAACTTATCCAAACACATTGTTGTTAAGTTATATATCTTAAGTACTAAGGGTATATGAGTTGTTTTCATCTCGTTGTAAATTTTCAAGTTCAAACTCAAGTACCTTTGTGGGAGAAATATCACAAAAGGAAAGTGAGCACACGCCTACAACTTATATCAAGTTTTCGGGTAACGGTCTTTGTTACAAATAGCATCTTCAAGTTCATTTTAGTGTTATTGTGTAAGTTTTTGTTTTAGCTATCAACAAAAGGGAAATACAAATTCATCCAAATTGTAATTTATATTTTTCATTATTATTTTGTAATATTATGATTATGAACAAACTCACAACAAGAATAGATTTAAAATGTTCAATAATTCTTTTTCTACTATTTTATTTTATATTTTGTACAAATAGGCTCCAAATGAATGATTATAGTGAAGTACAATATTAACATATAAAGTCATATATGGTTGATAGATAGGAAAATCCAAGATTATAATTATAGTGAGACTATATTAGTTGTGTCACATGCAAAGATTGAGTAGTCTTATTTTCTGTGTATTATTATTTATACCTTCGGTAGTGTTTTTTGATAGAACCTCTTACTATACATTTTAATTTTTTTTCTTTATCCTTAACAATATTATCATTTCTTTTAGTTTTAGTAAGGTTATGACATTCTGGTCATACTAAATTTGCCACATACAAAGAAAAACTTTAGCCACAGTCACATCTGTTAATGCAATCTAATGAGAGCAGAAGTAAAGCCTAAAGGTGCCAATAATAGTTGAAGTCCACTAATGAAATTATTAAGCTTGACTTTAAACATGAAAAACTAATGCAAACATTAAAATTATGATTTAAGGTGTTCCATTATTACTGAGGCTAAATTAGATGAATTTATTATATGTTAAAGGATTTAAGACCTAAAAGCTCAATACACGTTGAAGGAATTACATCAATAAAGTATATGTATGAGTTAATGCAATTGGAATATAGAATTATATGGTAAGAATGAGAATATGAAAGGTTCAAGCATTCCGAAACATACATCAATAAACATATATATATATATCAGCAAAAATAGATTAGTACGAATTATGAGCAGCAATTGAAGAGGAACTCTTATGAGAGATCGTATTTCGGTGAGACAAGCTCAAAACAAGGACTCATATGCTAATAATTTGTATTAGTTGGGCTATTTAATGCATGTATGAGATGCGTCTCACAGTGAGATCGTCTCATACAAAAATTTGTAGCAACTGAATACATTCTTATACATCCCTTATCCAACACAAAGTGTTGTTTGAGACGATTGCTTTGTATGACGTGTTTCATACATAGGCTAAATATTTGAACTAATTTAGAGTATGAGTATATAATCTCCCATTTTTAAGATCGTTTCAACGAGAAATAATTTTTCACAAGAATACTCCTTTATCCAATAATAGTCATTGGCCCATCTCCACGTTCATTTCGGCCCAATAACAAGTCATGGACCAGTTTTTAATCTTTTGAAATCATCCTTAATCCAATAGTGGCATTGGCACATAATGTTATACATCTATACATAGGTTTAACAAGATACTATTTGCGAACACTAATTCTTAAATGAGATGGGGTTGGCCTAATATGTACTTTTTGCCTTAAAGTGATCACTTATAACGTTAAAATGATCACTTACAATCTTAAAAATTCACTTTTTATAGTCTTGAGTGATTACTTATAACCTTAAAACGTCACTTAGGATCTTAATGTAATTAATTAAAGAAATGGGCTAATTATATGAGTCCGTCTCATAGTGAAACTGTCTCATATAATATGAGCTGATTTGCCAATTGCAATGTATCACTTTCATTTTCCAAACTCGTGAAAAGTGAACGAAAAGGTCGATTGTGAGTCAGTTTTTAATTTGACTATATAATTAAATTATGCATTAATTAAAATTAAGAAAAATTAATATTAATAATTTAACTTTTTATTTGTTCGTTGTGAATAATTTCACCTTTAAATTATAATTTAATAATTTAATATTTGCACTTAGTTCACTGTGAATAATCCAACATTTATCTTAGTATGTAGGCGACATATCTTATTATTAGTAATATAATATGTTGTGGACAAATATATGACAAAGGTTAGATTATTAGAATATAATCTAAAGATGGAATTATTCACAACGAATGGATGAAAGCTTGGATTAATGTAGTTTTTTCCCTTAACACTGTTATTTTTTATACTTGAAATATTTATTTTTATTTTTTTAATATATTATTTTTGATGTTAAAATTATTACTTTGAGGTAATAAGTAGACATTTGATAGCTTATAAGTTATAACAAACTAGCTTTACTTTCGGTGCAAATACACGAAATATTTCAATACTCAATCATTGCTATTTGCATCTTATAATTAAATCAGATTTACATTATATTTCATTTCAATATATATCTAATATATATGATACATAATATTTCTATACTTACTATGAAGAATATCAAACTTAATATTATTGGAAATAAAATATTTGCTAATTTATTAAATATTTATCATCTTTTTATTCTAAAGATATTTGACAGAGAAAATAAATATAATTACAACACATGTAATTAATTAAAATTAACCTCCTTAATAATATTAAAAGTAGTTTAGATGATTAATAATGGTATATGGTAAAATTAAAAGATAGTTGACAATTGTATATTTGTTTTTATTAGTAAAATGACATGTAACGACTAATATTGGGAAGTATATTTGAGTATATTAGAGAATATTATAATTATAATTGTATGTAATATTAGCATGATTTTTCAATAATATTCTCATCATTCGTGATTGGAGAATAATTTCCTTATTAGATTAGTTTCCATAGTTGGTTAGCGTGGTTCTTCTAGGTTTAGTCTCTAGCTAGGTCTCTTTGTATACATAGGACTATTGTCTATGTATTAAGAATATACAGAAATACAAAAAGCTAATGACATAAGTTGTATAATAATTTTTTATTTATCAAAAAGAATATAAATTGATCGGTAAATATATTTCACTTGAGGAAACATTTTTATTTAGATATTCAACAAGATTAAATATTTCATCTGTTTCATTATACTTATTACATTTGACTTTTTACGTAATTCAATGTGTTATTTTGTTCATTTATATGTTGATTTATACACATTTAAATATCATAAAAAGTTATAATTTTTATATGTTGAATTAAACAATTCAATTAGATCAGACCAGATCAATTCAGATCATATTAGAAAAGTTCAGATTAGATTAGACCAGATCAGATCAAATCAGATCAAATCAAATCAAATCAAATCAAGATTACTTATTATTATTATTATTATTATTATTATTATTATTATTATTATTATTATTATTAATTGGAAATAATAATTAATAAAGCCTAATATAATAATAATAATAATAATAATAATAATAATAATAATAATAATAATAATAATAATAATTAACAATACTAACTTATTATTGAATTAATTAATTAAATAATAAAAATATATTATTAATTATTAAATAATAATAATAATAATAATAATAATAATAATAATAATAATAATAATAATAATAATAATAATAATAATAAAATAATAATAATAATAATAATTGTTATTATTATTATTATTATTATTATTATTATTATTATTATTATTATTATTATTATTATTATTATTATTATTATTATTATTATTATTATTATTATTATTTTTGATTTATCAAAAAGAATGTAAATTGATCGGTAAATATATTTCACTTGAGGAAACATTTTCATTTGAATATTTAACAAGATTAAATATTTCATTTGTTTCATTATACTTATTATATTTGATTTTTTACGCAATTTAATATTTTATTTTGTTCATTTATATGTTGAATTATACACATCTAAATATCATAAAAAGTTAATATTATAAAAGTATTCGATTAGAAGATTCAAACAAGATCTCACTTAGCTATATATATATATATATATATATATATATATATATATATATATATATATATATATATATATATATATATATATATTTACTTATACATATTAACTGCAATAATAAATTAGCTTGAACAATAAATAGTGGCCATAAACAATATATAACAAATACTAACAATAATATAAATATATAATTGTAATGCTGTGTGATTGTAACTGTAGATGGGTAGATGGTATTAATATATTATGTCTTCTAGCTATTGAAAAAGATTCGACTAGGAGCTATTTTTTGTTTTATTGTTTTTCGGGGAAAAATAATGTATGTTGCAAATTCGACAATCTCAGAAAATTATATGCTAGATATCCTTGTACAGTACAATAATTTATAATTCACACTAAAATATTTCACTTGAGCTATATTACCACTCTTATATGAAAGCACTTAAAGCTACAAGGGTGAATTCAACATAGTTCTTTGTATGTTAACGCTAAATATTTCATTTGGGATGAGAAATATGTAAAATTAGTATAGAAACTCGTACAATACACAATTTATGAGTATGAAATATATAAAAATATAACTTACAAGAATAATGCAAGTATATATTATTATGATTAAATTTATCGAATACACGACTTTTTTAAAGCAAAAAATAAATACTGCTTTTTATAAAAATTATTTATTAAAAACATCAATTTTTCATTCAATAAATTATATAAATACTTTACCTAATTTAGCTCTAATGCTAAAAATTAAAATTCTAAATCAGCTAAATATTTTCATGTAATTAACAATCATTCACTATGTTAATTTCATTTGTCAAGGCTCTCTAAAAATGACATTTGTTATTTTTTAATATTTTTATTAGCATGTGTAATTTGAAACATATCAATGAAACAAATCAATTCAATTAAAAAATAAGTTTATGAGTGAAGTCATAGAAGTATAGTCTATCATCAATGATAATTCAAGATTATTCAACGAGATTTCTTAGCTAAAAAATACGAACACTTTCATATTTAAAAGGTGAGTTAAATAAAAAGACATGCATGTACAATATGTAAAGTTGTAAAAATTAATTATATTCTTTCAAAATTAGATTTATTTTCAAATTTAGAGGCAACCATTTGAATGTGAAATGTAGCCACAAAATGATTTTTTGTGTATAATACAAGTTTCTTCCAAATTGTGTAATTCAATACATACGAAAGAAATCTTCACTGATTACTCGAAATATCAATATCAATATACACATATAATAAACAACCATATATTTAAATTTAAGCTAAACAAAAACTACAAAAATTATCAAGTATTGATGTATGTATTTCATTTTTGATATTACTATATCAATTAGCTAGCTAGATAGCGAAAGATGTTAATATATTTGAAAATAAATTATTGATAATTCTTTTGCTATGATTTTACCTAATTTTTTAAAAATATACAAATGAAAAAATGTCTTTAATTACAATGAATGAGGTAAACCAATAGGAACAATTGAAGAAAATTGTTAAAATTCTTACAAAATAAAAAGCCTTCTTAAAAGGTGGGTGTCTTCTTTATACTGATGCAAAAATTACAGTAGTTTAAGATGTCTAACTATAATGTATTTATCTTTGTTTGATGCAATGGAATTTTTTCATTTTCAAAAAAAAAAATCTTAAAAATTAGAAATTCCTATTAAATTTTACATCATACGAAGTATAACCAAATTAAATAATCAACCAACGACATTCACCTTTTAAATTGAAATTTTGATTTATTATTATTTTTCCTAAATTACGAAACTCCTGAAATTTACAATATGTATGGTAAATTTCATTCACATTTGGCACAAAATAAAATAATACTTCTATAAGCCATGTCTAGGGATCAATCTTAAGGCAAATCCAAATAACTAGTACACCTTGATAGCTATTGTTTTATGTTATATATTACACAATATAATATTAATAAATTTTTTTTTATCAAATATCAATGTAAGGTTTAATTTAGGCAAATTCAAGCCTAAATTCGCGTAGATCTCAAAAATAATAGTAGAAGAATCTTTTATAATACAAATTAATAACGATCAAACAATGGAGTTTGATCTAATTATTACTTTTAGTGTCTATAGCTACTCCCTCCTTCGCATTGATGCTACCATAAAATATATTCAATTATAGTAGAGACAAATTTGTACATGCATAATTTTTTATGGATCGAATTTTACAAATTAAAGTATATTACAAATTAAAGTATATTTATGTGAAATCTTGTTAGATTTATGTTAACGTATAAAATTTCATTATTTACTTAAATATAATTTATATAATATGCTTTGATAAATACTAACTATATTTTATTATATTTGCTACTGATAGTGACATTTTCTCACACAATATGTCACAATAGAGTGCGAGTATTTCTGAACAAATGAAACGTCGAACCCATGCATGATTTGAAAAATGTACGTGCAAGAAGCAATGTTCTCATTTAGGAACCGTGTGAATATTGTCACCTACAAAGTTATTAAAATTGGGATTCTAATTAAAATTGTTCAGACATGTAAAATCAAATCATAATCATTCACCTCAAAAGTTTTAGTTTATTAATTAAAGTTCCATTCCCTTTATTTTTAAGAATGAAATAGAAATATATTAAATAATTAGTTTAAATCTTCATACAAATGAAGAAATTTATTTTTTTCAAAATTATGATGATGGATCATTAAATTATAATAAAAAGATGGTAAATAAGAAAAATTTAAAAAAAATTAAGATTAAATTTGTAGAATCGAATCGTTAAATCATAGGATCGTAGAATCATGTTATAATTCTACCTCTACAAATTTTATTTTAATTAGAATTGTAAGATTCTACCAACTTACAATTCTAACTACGATTCGAATCGCTCGCATATTTTTAGATCGTAAAACCATAAAATTATAGATTAACCATGATCAGCTAACAACACATACTAGTAAGTTGAAGTATCAGATGATGGGAATAGGACAGACATCATCGCACAACCCAATTGATAAAAACGAGCAATTATAAATACAATAATTTTGTCTTATAGCAAAGTAAGAAGTAGAGCTGCATTTTCCTTTATCATAAATAGACAAATCAACCTACTAATATATGATATGATAAGATATATGGGAACTTAAAATCAGCCAAAAGCCAGCTTATAATTTTATATGAAACCAAAAAATTATATCATTTAATAGCCACTACTTTTGGGCAAACAAAACAAAGATCAAACAGCTAATTGATGCCTATTTTTTAGTAGAAAAATTATCCAGAATAATATAATTTTTACTTGTTTTTACTATAATAATCTCAATTATTAATTAACCATGAATAATTCAAATTTTAAGGGCTATTTGTAAAAAATAAATTATAATGACCGGTGACCTATACAACAAGTAATTTTTAAAAAATTATATTAAAATAAAATCAAAAAATAAAAAATTTAATTAAAAAACTAAAAGAAAAAAAAAAATTATATAGGAATCCGTTTCTATTGATTTGCCAAGCAATGCAACCATTTAAAACAAGAATTAAATCTCTGTAGAGGATTTTTTTTCTTTTATTTTAGCTAACATTTATAAAAGTTAGGAACGACACTACTCAGTACTACGACCAATTTAAAAATTCAGTTTAGTTGTATTATTTTAAATCGAGGAACATAATCCTTAAATGGATTTTGATGGATCAAAAAGTTTCGTTTGATTAAAATGTAGCTAGGAATTTAGTAAATATGTGTCTAATTTAAGTAAGTGCCTTTATATTAGCATATTCAACGCCAATATTCCAAGATAAGTAAATGGAAATTTTCATTTTGGTGCAAGCTTGGGAAGTTGGTATGGTTTTTGTTGAGGGTGGAATCAGAAAAATAGACGAGGGATGTCGATAATTGAAAAAAAAAAAATTAAATCAATTGCGTTAAAAATTACATTAAACAAGAATTGATTAAGGTAATTGTCCACGCCGAGTTCTCATATTCTGAAAATGGCGCATAATATCATCATTTGAGAAATTTTGAAACAAATCACATTCAAAATAAGTTACAATAGTATCCTTTAAAAACTCATCAGATATCTTGTTGCGCAACTCAGTTTTGATAATCTTCATTGCTGATGAGAACACTCTTTCAACTATTGCTGTAGATACTGGCAAAATCAACGCCAACTTCAAAAGCTCATAAAAATGTGGGCAAGACTTATACAAACCAGATTGAACAAATGTTTTGGAGAATTCACCAAGAGTACTTAAGCATCATAAGATCTTCACATCTTTTCACACATTGATTATGAATACTATTCGGTCCCCCAATATGTTTATCAAATCTTTTGATATTATTCCAAGTCCTAAAACCTTTACTAATGAATGTGTCTCCTCCATAGTGACTTGCAATTTCACTTTCAGTTGCAAACAAATAACAACACAAGCAATAACAAGCATCATTCTTAAGACTATATTCTAACCAATTAGAATACTTATTATATCAAGACTTGTTAAATCGACGTGCATATCCAGATAATACAGTTTAGGGATAAGTATCATTTCGGGGTTGATAGGGACCTCTTTGAATATAAGCTCTTCCTACCTCATCGCGATCATTCACATCATAATTTGAAATTGGCCATCTATCAGCAGGATCGGAGGGAAGAACACTTACATCAATTCTACTTTTTTGAGTAGAAGGGGTATGTTGTTGAGGCGATTGAGCTTCCTCTAGGGGAGTTGGTGAATTTTCAGATCTTGAACTAGTATTGCCAATCAACGATCCAAAAGATAATTTTTTAAAATACCTATCCATTTGAACTGTAATAACATCATCAATCACAAATTCACCTTGAACTTTTAAACTAAATTACTAAAATACTAAATAACTAATTAATCACAATTATACAACCTTTAAAGTTTAAACTATCTAAATAATTAATCGAAATTATCAATTGCTATTTGTTAAATAAGTAATTGCTAAGAAAATTATAAAAAAAAACCCTAATTTTTTAAAAGCCCTAGTTTTACCTAATCATTACTAAGAAAATTATAAAACTAAAAACCCTAATTTATCTAAATAGATAAACAAATAAATATAAAAGCCCTAATTTCTAAACAAATAGAAAAATTCATAAACTCATAAACAAATTGATTAGAGATAAAAAAAATTACAAATAGAATTAAGAATTAAAAAGGATAAACTTGAAAGCCCTAATTTATTTACCTAGTCCAATGATTGCTACAGGAGAGGGCTTGCCGCCGGTGTCTGATTGAGTCAAGATGGTCGGCTCGCCGCTGCAATAGGCCTACAGTGCAACTCGGCTACGGGCGGTTGTTGCTTCTTGAATATCACTACTCGTTGGTTCAGTGTTCAAATGGGAGGGAAGTTAACTTTGGTTCTTTTGATTTTGAAATTGAAAACGTGGGTGGGGAAATGACAGAGAAAAGTATTGATATTTTTTTACAAAGGGAATTTATGATAGCCAGCTAGCATGGAAATGTGGGCCAGGATATATTATTATGAAAATCAGAAAAAGGCAAAAAAAAAAAAATTAAGTTAGAGGGGTTTGAACTTGTAATCTCTATTAGATCCTATAATACTAAAAATTTAAGTGATGTTAGTTGACATTGTTGACCCCTAGTAGATCCGCCCCAGGTTTTTGTAGAATGTGCATAGAAGGCTTTGAAAATTAGCCTTTGTGACCTTTTTTACGATTGAGCCATCACATTCAGTCAAACCAGCATATAAGCCAAAATTTGAAATTTGTTGTTGAAGCTTTGCTTGCTCAATCGAGCCATGTATTCATTCTATATTTGTTTATGACATTTTAATAATGCGTTGGGGCTTTTGTTTTATTTGTTTCTGCATATATATAATGGGATCATGTTAAGATTTAATTAGTTAGGTTAGCCTCTAGAATACTCTACATTCTCTTTTCTACTCTCTTAGTTGCTCTACCATTGTAATTTGTTTATATTTGTGGGGTTATGCTCTTATCCTTTAAACATGTTATTTTTAAACTTAACTTTTAGTAGTATGCCAATTATTTTTAAACTTAACTTTTAATTTTTTAACATTTGTACAAAGGGTCTATTTGACAAGTGATTATATGCTTAAGCTATTAGTTGAAGCTGCTGGTTGGTTTGATTAGTTGAAAATATCGACTAAAAATCAACTTTTTGAGCTAATTGCTTGAGTCACTTGTTATGAAAGTGTTTGGTAACAATTAACTGTTACTGTTGATTTTTTATCACTGAAAAGTTAATAAAAGGCCAAAAGTAATAAAAAACATTACTCCATATAATTTGTTTATTAGTTTTTTTAACAATTAAAAAATCAAAAGATTATTAGTTTTTTTAACAATTAAAAAAATCAAAAGATAAAAGCAAAAAAGCTAATGATAAAGCTTGATGTTAAACACCCCAAAAGCCTTAAAAAAGAACATAATTACTCTATGAAAACAACAACAAAGTCAGGATTGGATGTATCAGTAGATGATCTGGCTTTTACGTCCCTTGGCCTTGCCATGGTTATTTTCATTAACGTATCTCTTTCCCTACTCGCAACTCGCTGGGTTCATTACTCCTAGAGACTAGGGAAGAATCCAAGTCTCGGTCTAGTTCTATACTCATGCATGAATTGAGCCTACTTCCAATTAGAGAAATAAGGTTTCTACTTTGACTTCGATTTTATTCCCTCCGCCTACCCTGAAATCTAATAAAAAAAAAAAAACAAAAGTTAGTGGTATTAACTTTCTCATTGAATATCAAATCTTATCTTATTAGTTTGAACATGTACCAACCCATATAATTAACTATCTGATATACATTATTTATCACCCATGTAAAAAAGATCTCATTTAAAAATAAAAATTCAAATATACAATTTCACATAAATTATACTCCCTCCTATTCAACTTATGTGTCCCATTTTCTTTTATGGTAGAGTCACCTTAATTGTCCCATTTCTATTTTTGGTATGGGTTTTTGACTTTTATGCCCTTAGTAGTTTTATCCTATTTTCAATTATATCCTCCATTACCCATACTAATTTTCCTCCCTTACATTAAAAAACCCATAATACCACTCTCTTTCCTACCCTTGGGGTTCCACTTTTGACACTTCTTAAAATCCGTGAAAAGTCAAATAGGACTACTGAGGTAAATAGGAGGGAGTAATATATATAAGATAATAGCCAATAGGACATTACAAAATAGTAGTCCTATATGAGTATGAAGGTGATAAGCCATTGATAAAGTGTGATGATCAAGGAACTTTCAAGGGAACAAAGTTATTTAGAGTAGGTCCCAATTGTTAAAAGACTTTTACTACTTGCCAATGTTGTGTGTCTTTATATATTAAAGGATAGCTCTATAATGCAATGCCTTACATTGCATGGACCTTTTTCGCTCAAATATTGAATAGAGGTCCTTGTACACGTGTCTCTTGCTTTTATTCTTTCATAATACTCCTAGTATTCCTTAATAAATTTAATACAAGGAATCTTAACAACAATTAAGAAAAATAAAATATTTTTAATTGTTAATGTATTAATTTTATTGAATAATAAATTTGATGGAGAAAAATTAAACATCATAAATATTAAAAAAATATTAAAAAAAATTAGTGGAAAAAAATATGAATACCACTACTAATAAAAAAATATTTTTATAAAATAGTAGGAAACGTATGAAGACCATAAGAAATATAAATTGTTAAAATAAAGTTAGTTGAAGATATGTGTATACCATAAGCATAATTAAAATATTAAAATGAAGATGAACGGTGTTAATTTATCCAACATTTGTGATATAAATAAAAAGAGATTCTTTATCGGAACAATAAATGAAACACCAAAAACGACAAATGAGAAATTCTATAAAATGACAGTGTTAGTTGAGATTCTGTTTTTTTTTAAATGTTCCATTTAGTTTGGACACGTTTGTCAACGTACTAATAATATCCTTAATATCTCTAATTGTGCATAATTAAAAATTATAAAAGTAAATATTAATAAATCTTATATTGGGACGAATCAAACAAGATCTCATTTGACTATGTTTTAACTTATAGATATATTGGAAATAAAATACAAATTAAAAATAAATGATAAATGAGACGGAGAAAAGACATCAACCAAAGCAAATGTTACTAGGAGTACATACAAATAGTGGATCGGATATAATAGTGCATTTTGATTTTTGAGGCATGATGTTTTGTTAAGAGAAAAGTAGAATTCTTTTCTAAGTTCTTTTCAATTATTATAAGTTAGGTTGAACAAAGAAAAAGGTCGGTGAAAATCAAAGTTGAAATCTTTTATAATAAAAAATTTAAAACCATAAATTCTAGAAATAGAAACTAGTCTAATTTGGATTTTTGGTATGATTAGTTGAAGTACTCTCCAATATCTCTTGAGAATTGTTCCCATACATGATATATAGATTGAAGACTATAGGTGAATTAGCTACTACGCTTCTTCAAGAGCCAAATGGTATAAGTAGTTCAAGTTGCTATGTATATGAGGACCACGATTTGCTACGTATGGCTTCAATTAACTTATATCTCAACTATTTTCCTTTTCTTGGCTTCATTTTGAAAATCATAGCTCAAGAACCTTGTGGCCCCATTAGATTTGTTGAGTGAATTACAAGCTATTTCCACTTAATGTAATTCTACTTCATAAATCAATAATTGAACATTGTTTATTGTCTAATTGCTTTCACATTTTGTATTGACACATTTTTACAAAAAATTATTATAAGATTAACGACGTGTTTGGATAGTATTTAAGATGGATTAAAGTGGAGGGCAGCGGAAGGGAACGAAGATTATTCAATTTCCTTTCAATATTCAAAGTATGTGTTTAATATAAAATGTAAAGAATTTCATGAAAAGATCATGGATTTGATCCTCGCTTAACTCCTCTTCCCACAGCCTACCGTGTAATTAGTTAAAATATAAATTTTCACCTCAACTTTATAAGTAGCCAAAACATGTTATTTTTCCGTTAAAATTAGTTACCAAAAATAAGTTTTGACTGTTTAACTAATTAATAAACTATTTAAAAGTCAAAAGTCAACCAACAAATTAACCTAAAAGCTAATTCACTGTCAGATTGAATTAAAAAAATATAACTAATAATTCTATGCCATTCTAAACATAAAAAACATAAATAAACCAACGAGAACTAACTAATATTAAAAATTCGATTTTATATTTACAATGAATCAAAAATTATCATAGACTCTCGAACAACCCGAATCAATCCCATATCAAACAAAACGAAGAACAGCTTAGACAAACTTGAGGTTTATATCATCTTAAATTTGGTATATATTTCACCTATCACCATAGTTCATCCAATGTCCACACCATATTTGGTCCTTGTATAATTGTGTATAGTTGTATATATATAAGTATATAACTACGTCAACTTTACATCCCTTCCAAAAAAAAAACCATTAAAAAAAATAAATAAAGAGAAAATTAAATATTCTAAATAAAAATGAAGTAGTAGTAATTGACGGCGTCTACTCTTCCTAATTCCTCACTCCCATTTGCTGCTCCCAATTCCCAACTTTTTAGACTTTTCTTGCTTTTTCTCTTCTGGATTTTGATTTTTTACCTAAATTTTAGTCTTCTTTAATGAAAACATGAAGTAAACGCCTTCATTTTTAATTGATTTTCCTTTAAAAGTATGAATTTCTCAGAGTTTTTTAGAGGACAATAAGGGCAATTTTAACTTTTTCTTCATCCTCGATTTCTGCGTTCATTGAGGTAAATCATCGAATAGTTGGCAGTCAATTTTGGGTTTTATGTCATTTTGAATTTTATAGAACTTGAAGAACAAGGGTATTGAAGAATTGGGTTTGAAAATGGGGGATTTGGTGAAACAGATCTTGACAAGACCAATTCAATTAGCTGATCAGATTATCAAAGCTGCTGACGAAGCTTCTTCGTTCAAGCAAGAGTGTTTAGAGCTTAAAGCAAAGACTTCTAAGCTTTCGGACCTGCTCCGTCAAGCTGCTCGATCAAGTTCGGACCTATATGAACGACCCACCCGTCGGATCATTGATGACACAGAACACGTTCTTCAAAAAGCTTTGTCTGTAGCCCAAAAATGCCGGGCTAACGGACTTCTTAAAAAGGCATTTACCATCATTCAAGCTGCTACTTTTAGGAAGATGTTCGCCCAATTGGAGAATTCCATTGGAGATGTTTCTTGGCTTCTTCGGGTCTCGGGAGGTACCGGGGATGATGATGGGATCGGGGGATACCTTGGGCTTCCTCCGATCGCAGCCAATGAGCCTATTCTTTGTCTGATTTGGGAACAAATCTCATTTCTTATATTTAGGTCAGTGGATAAACGGGCCGAAGCCGCTGCTTCATTGGTGTCGCTGGTCCGAGACAGTGACCGTAACGGGAAGCTCATCATCGAAGAAGGCGGCGTAGGCCCGTTACTTAAGCTATTGCAAGAAGGTAAAACGGTTGAAGGTCAAGAGAATGCAGCCCATGCAATCGGGTTGTTGGGCCATGACCCGGAGAGTGTGGAACAAATGATTCATGCTGGGGTTTGTTCTGTATTTGCTAAGATCCTTAAAGACGGGCCAATGAAGGTCCAAGCCATGGTGGCTTGGGCTGTCTCAGAATTGGCCCGTCATTACCCGAAATGTCAAGGTATATTCTTTCAGCATAATGCTGTACGTTTGTTAGTTGGGCATTTAGCTTTTGAGACAATTCAAGAGCATAGTAAGTATGTGATTGTTTCAACAAAATCTACTTCGGGTGCTTCGAGCATCCACAATGCTGCGGTTGTTGCGATGGCTGCTGCCAACGCAAACCCGAGCAGTGCCAATGACGAGAAGTCTCGAATTTCTCATCCATTGGGGAAAAGGAGTGAAAGTCCAAGTAGATGGAATAATGTGCTTAATAGTGCTCAAGCACAAGCTAAGGCTATGGTGAATCCTAATGTTGGTGGAGCTTTACCTAATGGCAATGGAAATGGTAGTAATCATGCTCATAATCATAGTCATAATCATAGTATAAGTACGATTGCAGGGAGCAAAATGAGGGAAAGAGAAATGGAGGATCCGGGTACGAAGGCGAGCATGAAAGCAATGGCAGCTAGGGCTATATGGTATCTTGCTAAAGGGAATTCGGGAATTTGTAAGAGTATATGTGAATCGCGTGCATTGTTGTGTTTTTCGGTTCTTTTAGAGAAAGGAACACCGGAAATTCGATACAATTCAGCAATGGCAGTGATGGAAATCACTGCCGTTGCTGAAAGGGATGCTGATCTTAGACGATCAGCATTCAAGCCGAGTTCACCTGCTTGCAAATCGGTGGTTGATCAGCTGTTAAGGGTTATAGAGCAAGGTGATTCAGAGCTTTTGATTCCTTGTATTAGGGCAATTGGGAATCTGGCCCGAATATTTCGAGCTACTGAGACTCGAATGATCGGGCCATTGGTTCAACTTCTGGATGAGCGAGAGCCAGAAGTTGAACGTGAAGCGGTATTGGCCTTAACCAAGTTCGCGGGTAAAAACTACCTGCAAGTAGATCACTCGAAGGCGATACTAGCTGCTGGCGGAGTAAAACATTTGATACAACTGGTGTATTTCGGAGAACAGCAAATTGTGCAGATCCCGGCATTGGAGCTCCTATCGTACATCGCATTGCACGTTCCTGATAGTGAGGAATTGGCTCGAAACGACGTGCTTAAGGTTGTGGAATGGGCATCAAAACAAGCTCATATGGTGCAAGATGAAACAAGAGAAAAATTGGTGTTAGAAGCTAAGGAGAAGTTGGAACCTTACCATGATAAAAGAACAAGGTGAAGATTGAAGTTAACAGAGTAAATTGATTATTGTATCTATCTAAATCTTGGAATTTCAATTTTGTGTCATTAAATTGATTATTAATTTTCACTTCTAAGAAAATTTAATTTTGATGTCATTTATTGGTTTATTATTGTATGTAGAATTAGTTGATCACAGAGATAATTTTCTCTTTTTTTATAAATAAAAATTGGGTCATTCATTGTCAAATATTCTCATGTTAAGTTTTGAATTTGGGTAGGTATCATGTAATGTAATGTGGCCCAAGTTGAACATGGGTTCTGATTTATCTCTATCATCCATCGCCACCCGCCTAACAACCATCGTATTGATTCGTTATTTCTTTGATTTAAACCCGAATTAACTAAAATCGATTAAAACGCGTTATGGACAAGTGACAATTGTTTGTAACTTTCCGTATGTTGATAGGCGAATTTAGGCATGGCCACGGTCCGGGTTGGTCCAGTTCCGTTCCGGTTCCATCCGGTTCCGGTTCCGGTTCCGGTTCCGGTTCCGGGCGGTTCCAAACGGTTCCTTAGCGGTTCATGAGGCGGTTCCGGCGGTTCCAACTCACGGGACGGGCGGGTCGGACCATCGGTTTCATTTTAATTTTTTCTTTAAATTTTTGTATAATAAAAAAATACTATAATATCGCGGACGTACCTTTGATGATTACTTGATTATTAGCGAAATTCATTGCATGTCAAGTTGTCATCGTTATTGAAATATTTACTAAAATGAATGGAAAAAAATTAATTAATAAGAAACGAATCAATGATAATGTCGATAAAGATGATTAATAAAAAAAGAGGGAGAAAATGGACTTGAACCTAGTACCCAAATGAATACTAAGCTGCCTACGTATCCCGAAGGAATCAAAGCCCACGTAGTTCTTTGTCATACCTTTTATTTATAGTTGTTGAGTGTTGATTCATCGTTGTCGCTTGTCGGATTGATCCTATTCGTCTTCGTCATCATCATGTGGTTGATATTGATTAGATGCTTCCGCTGACTCTCCTCCTGACGATGATGAAGTTGTATCCATCATCATCCATGGATCATCATCGTCGTCTTGATCATCATCGTTCCTTAGTCCTTGTGTTCGTATCTCCGCTTGGTCCCAATCTTTCTTGCAAACACATATTTGAATACTATGTGGAGCAAGACGAGATCGCTTTTCATCCAGAACTCTTCTACCTGCACTAAAAGCAGACTCCGACGCAATAGTGGACGCGGGAATTGCAAGGATATCCTTTGCAATTCTCGATAAAATGGGAAATTTAACAGATTTTTCTTTCCACCACTCCAAAATATTATAGACACTTGGGTCTATTTCAAAGTGGTGTTTTAGATAACTATCTAGTTCTAAAAATGTGGTCGAGGAAGAAGAAGATCCTACAAAACTATCATCTTGCGTCATTATGTTAGCAATTACTGAATTATAGAAAGAGGGACGAGCCGAAACGCTAGCACGCCTAGACATATCGCGTTTCGGGTTATATACACTAGCGTAAAATTCATACAGTTCAGCTAAATATTTTTTACATGTTCCGACATAATAAGCTACATCGGAAGACGGGCGATCTAACGCTTGATAATAAAATCCTATTACTTTGGTTAGGACCTCGGTTTTAAAACGTGGGTCCAAAATGGTTGCGATTCCATAAATGTAAGGAAAATCGGTAAAATATGATTTCCATTTTTCCATCATTTCAGCAAGAATCGGCCTTAATTGTGGGTTAGTATCTTCTTGTGTATGTTTAAGCAGGTGATAAAAAATAGTAATACATTCACTTATTACTAAGTGAACGTTCGGTTCATAAACATAAGAAAAAATCTTAGTCGCGTGGTCATACGCTTCTAATATGTTATGTACACCTATTGCTAATTCCCAAGTTTCATCAGCTATGAAACTATCTGTACACTCACTATATAGTTGTGTTATTACTGGGCGATAAGCAATCGCCTTTCTTAATAAATCGTTCGTTGACCCCCAACGTGTAGGAGTATCTAATGACCAATACACTTTTTTAAGTTGGTATTGGTCACATAATTGTTTATATCTTCTTTTAATCTTTCCGATCCTAAGCCATTTTACTATATCCCTAATTGGTTCTAATAATTCACTTAATTGTTTTATACCTACTTGACAAGATAAGTTAACTATGTGCGCACAACAACGTATGTGTAATAAGCTACCCCCAAGGATTAAACTAAAGGCGGGTTCGTTAAATAAAAGTTCTATACATTTTATGTTTGCGGTTGCATTATCTGTTGAACAACAAAATATTTTATCTAATAAGTTCCATTCCCTACATATCTCTATTAATCTATATTTTATGTTTTCGCCGGTGTGTCTTTCTGGCATAGTCTCAAAAGCAATTATTCTTTTTTGAATAATCCAATTTCGATCTATCCAGTGTGCTGTTACACACATATAAGATTCTAAATGTGGGGGAGCAGACCATATGTCAGTTGTTATGCTAACCCTACCATTAAACGATTTAAACATTTCAACTAGGTCATAGCGCATTGATTCGTATAATTTAATTGTTCGTCTTTTAAGAGTGTTCCTAGGGATTGCTCTAAATTGTGGTTGCAATTGTTGTCTAGTGAGACGCTCATATGCCCTACTTTCACCGTGGTTAAAAGGCAATTCATCGCAAATTACATACCTAGAAAATTCATCAATCATGTCATTACGATTATATCTAAAAGGCATACATGTGTTGGGAATGTCCCATTGTGTCTGTCGGCTTCCACTTGTGGTCCCGCTGCCGCTTGATGCATGAGTTTCTTTTGTGATTCCATGCTTCTTTGCCAAATGTTTGTTAAAAGATCCCGTTCCACCACCTAACACGTATTCACAAAACACAATAAATAAATGTTTATAAAATATGAATATATAATGTATGAATGTATTATGTATGTATAAAAAACTTAAAAAGTATTTACCTCTGGCGAAATTGTATGAAACTAAGGGCTTTACTCCTTGACTTTCACAAATTTGACAAGTGCATAGGAACATATCTGGATTCTCGGTTGGTTCTTTTGTGAAATACGACCACACATGTGAAACAGCTCTACCACTAGAAGGTGGCATTGCCGGAAAAGGTTGTCTTACTGGTTCATCTTCATCTAAATAAATAATTTAAAATTATAAAACTATAATTAAATAAATAAATAATTTAAAGTTTAATTAATTTGAAGAATAAAATTATAAAACTAACCGATAGTTTGGAAATTGACTCGTTTACCACGAGCTTGTCTTTGTTGTTGTTGTTCTCCTTGTTCTTCATATGATCTTGTTGATGACTGTCGAGATATATGTACCCCAATTGGGGTCGTTGGTTCTTCTTCTTGTTCTTCTTCTTCTTCAATTTGTATATCTTTTTCCACTTCTTCTGCATATTGATGTAACTCCGGGTCGTACCCTTCCGGATAATTAGGTTCATAATTATAATTACTAATGGAGGGTGTTGTTGATACCGACGGAGTAGAAGTGGCCTTTCTTTTGGAGGAACTGGAACCTCCTAATGATTTTGCCACTTTAGTAACTTTTTTTGTGGCTTTTTTCAAAAATGAAGACATGATTGATAGTATAGAAGTAAAAATAGAAATATAGAATTAAGAAATAAATAAATGATTAATTATGTAACTAACTAAATTAAGAAATAATTAGAAGACTAATTATGTAATTAAGAGAATAATTGCGTAATTAAAGAATTAAGTAGAGAGAGTAAGTAGAGAGAGTAGGAGAAGAGATGAGTTGTGAATGAAAATGATTGAAAGTGATGAGTATTTATAGGATAGATTCCAACGGCTCTCTAACGGCTAGTTTGGCTCAACGGTTCCATGGAACCGGTGGGCCGGTTCAACCGGACCGGTCCCGGTTCCGGTTCCATGGAACCGTTGAGCCGGTTCAACCGGACCGGTCCCGGTTCCGGTTCCATGGAACCGTTGGACCGGTTCTCCCGGACCGGTTCCGGTTCCAACCCGCGGGTTTTTTGGCCCGGTTCACGACGGTTTTTTCCGGCGGTTTCACGGTTCCGGCGACTTTTTTCCGGCGGTTTCACGGTTTCGCGGTTCGGGGCGGTTCGGAACCTGTCGCAAACGGTTCCGGTTCCGGTTCCGGTTCCAAGCGGTTCGGGACCGGTTCGGTTCCGGGTAACCCGCCCCGTGGCCATGCCTAGGCGAATTATACTTGCACATGTGTACAACTTGGCTTTAACCCGTTTTGACTGAAATCCAATCCAAAAGCTAGAGTAATACGCGTTTACGACAATTTTTTTTGTCATCACACCATTCTTGGAACTCAAAATGTGAGCAATACTTGCACATAGAAACAATTATTATGTCATTTTCTATGTTGAGATACAACAATCATTTGCCACAAATTTGGAGAAAGCAATGGATACCAATAAAGTTAATGAGAAGGGAGTGTTATGCAATTTCCTGTCCTTTCTAAGACCCAATTGGCTATTGGATTTGGAGTAGTCCTTCAGAGAATCAACCAGGAGAAGTTAGTCTTCCTCTTGGTACTCCTCCGTGTGACCGTGTCTCCGTCTCATCGAATTTATAGCGAGGAGAGGTGTTTAAAATAGATCTGACGATACGATATATATGTGATTTTATAATCAAACTCGATTTGCCCCCCTTCAAAAATGTTTGTATTGTTAGGAAAAATAAAAAATGGACGCAAAATCCGGATAAAAACCAATCCAAAACATATCACTTGAAATTGACCCAATGATCCAAATGAACACCTCTAACAACAAGTATACAAAGTTGCTTTTTTATTTTTGTACAGCTTGGTTTTAAGTAAGAGAGATAAAATAGTAAAATAAGTTGTTGAGATGAGAAAAAAAATAGTTAAATGTCTAAATGTGATTTAAAAAACAGAATGTGCAGTTATAGTGAAAATTTTATATATCTTAGTAAAATGTAATTTGAGAATCGGATCTTATGTCAGTTAGAGCAAGTACCACTTTCCTTATGTAAGGTTTTTGGTTTGATTATTAGCTTACCTGTAATCCCCCAAAAATATACACTCTTATCCGAATTAAATGCAACAATTGTATTAGTATTAGGTGATTGCCCATGCTATGCACGGGCTATTTAATACTTTTACATAAATAAGTAAAAAAATATCAAAAGAGATGAATAAGATAAAAAAAACTAATATTGGTACGCAATTTGAAATATAGGTTTGTGTACCAAAATATACATTACGACAGAAAGTAAAGTTAAACAATATATAAACTTAGTGAAATGGATACATTTATAAGAACTTTTATCAACTATAAATATTAGACCATTTTTTTGTATAAATTGTATGTTAAAGTATAAATATTATTATAATCATCACATATTAAAATCTTTTGTTTTTGCCTACTTTTGACCCATAACAACTACATATGATCGATTACGCATCAATACATATTAGATATTGTCCATCTCTAAGTACGACTTATTTCGCCACAATTTGAATAAAGAAATTAATTTTACCAGCTAAATAAACCATCAGTAATAAAAAAATATACATCAATCGAAACTTCTAATAAATCAAATCCTAGAATTTCATATCTATAATTTAAATTTAATTATTTAATTAACCGTTGATAAAATTAAATTTAGTATAAACCCATACAAAAATATCAATTAAATATATTTGGTGTTGTTACTTGAAATTTTTTGTCTAAAATGTCATTCATTCATTATTAATTAACTTGTATAGGAAAAAATTCACTTTTTAAGAAAATGCATTAATTTTAAGAATTTTATTAGATGAAGTGATATTTAATATTTGTAAAGAATATAATATATGTGATACTTTATATTTCCTTCCATGCATATATTATTATTCGATGTAAATAAGACAATAATATATTTATTATACAATATATGCATAAATTCAATAAAATGATGGTATTTAAAAACTTTGCCACAACAATCAATTTTCCAAAATATTTAATATAAGAAAATTATAATAAACAAAGACACTCTTTTTATATCAATACATCTGCATTCAGTGTCGGTCTTAAAAGGAGGCATAAGGGGCTTGTGCCCTAGGCTCATAACAAATATTTTACACCAAGCCTTTCAAATCTCAAGGCCATCCCTTCTCTTTTACACAAATATTTTCACAAAAAACTTGTGCTAAAAACACAAAAACTTGTATTAAGAGTACATATCGTAAAAAAATTTATTTGAAATATATTGTCTTTTTGTAGCTAAATTCTTTTGCCGTATATGTTTATATGGTATCACCTAACTTTTGCTCCAAGTTCTATTTGGGAGATGACTAACTTATATTAATCTAATTAAGTTTATTCTCAGGTTTCACCTAATCTTCCTATCTTATTATTATCCACTTATTTGAAAATCACAAAATAGAAAAATTATTACAAATGTAACACAATTATACCAATTTGTAAGAAAATAAAAACATTTTATATGGTGCAATTAAATAAATAATGACAGTGGGGGTAACAGTACGAAAACTTTGAAGTTTCAATAATAATAAGAAATGCATTCTAATAACAGTGGAAGTAACATTTAGAAAACATAACATATTTATATTAATTCTATGTCTTTCCTCACTGCAACTAATACTGATATTAGATAAGTCCACCAGATATTCTATAAAAAATTTCAAAAAATTGAATTCTATGTTAAAAGAGCACACTCATAAACCCTAAAATAAATTAGAAAAAGAATGTAAGATTTAAAAATATATCAAAAGGACTCCAATTTAAATAAAAAAGGGTTCTAAATTTTTATAAGACTTATTGGATATCTCATATCTTCCGCAAGTAGTAGTGTCTCCCTTCTTGACTTCTTGTAATCAACTTGAACAAATTTGCTAAATTAGAAAAAGAAAGAGATCCATGTTTGATCAATCAAAATAATAATAATAAAAAGCAATTAAAATCTAAATTTCTAAATAAATCATTCACATGCATAGAAGAAAATATGATATCAAAAATCAATAAATAAAAAAAAATTTAAGAAAAAGAAAGAGATAAAAATGTACTAATGCAGGAGATATGACCCATTCATCGAGATTGGCTACATGCTTTAGTTCTCTCTTTCGTTCGAATCAACTAAACCAAAAAAATCTACAGAGAGAGATAATTAAGAATAAAAAAACTATTTTTTAGATATGAAAATAGAAGAAAGATTGAAAAATTTAATTAGAAAAAAATAGAAGTAATCTTCCACCACAAGCAGCAATGATCTTCACAAAATGTTGAAATTAGTTTAATAAGATAGAGAAAGTCAATAATGCTACAGTAATTACTGCCTTAAATATAAGGATTATTATAGTAGATAATCTAGTATTAAAGGCTATTTGAGGTAATAGCGTATTTAATACTCTAGTTATTAGGCGGAAACTAAACTCATGAGAAAAAGACATGTGTACTTAGGTGGTCTCTGTTTTAGTATTAGATATAGATATAGATTGCATTCATCTATCGTCTAAAGTTTTCTCGAAATGAGAGTCTTATCGGCCACAACCTTGTTATCTTCTTTGATAACAGTTAGGCATGTTATCTTCCATCCCTTCCCTTTCCTGATATATGAGTGGAATATACTGTTTATAATGATGATTATGAATCTTGTCTCAATTTTCTTACAAATTTGTTAGAAATTAATAGTCAACTAAATATTATAAGATTAATCTCAAAATATAAATTTTAAAATATTTAACTTTCTATAGTTTTCTTATACATAAATAAGTATATTAGATATTTAAATGTTGCATTGTATTTATGTAAAAATTGTAATTTTGCACTTAAATAGAACTAAAGTATATAGCAAATCTAAGTTTGTAAAAATGGTAAAGATAATTAGTTATTTTGGATTATAGGATTGGCTGAGGTACGTAAAAGACCAGATGAGATCTAAATCTAAAACCTTATTTAAGAAAGACGATATTATTTACTCTAACTGAAACAAGATCTGATTTTCAAAATCGTACTATTTTAACAGTGGATGAAAACACAAAAATATGTAGGAACTTAAAGTCGTTGCATTGACGGGAAATGTTAACCTAAGCCACATGTAAACACAAAAAATGAAATAGATGATAGATTGATGTTGAAGTTTGTTGGGACAATGTAACGTCATGTGCTTTAGTAAACCCATTAGTGTCCTTAGACTTGCTCTTTAGACAACCCATTTGTATGTTATGGAAGCAATGTTAATTTTATTTTACAATTTTTTTCAAATGTGTTAAAAGAAAATAGTTAAATGGAATTATATTTAATTCATCTTAATATATATTTTTATTTATTAATTTCTTATTATAATTTTTTACTATGAATATTTGAAAATATGAACTCTATCTGTTGTTTGTATTTGAGGCCTTCTATTATATATTTTGTATCAAAAGTTACATGCCTTATCTTATTTACTCAAGCATATTGGAACCCCTCTTTTTTATATTAAACTTTCTTCTGATTTTCTACTTATCGAGTAATAATAAGTGTTCTATCTTATACACTCAACCACATTATGTATCAATTAATATTGAGTTATTCTGAGATGTCTCTTCGTAAATAATTTTAAAATAAGAAACTCATTATATATTAATAATTAGGGAAATTCCATGTGGTAATTAATGCTGAGGTATTGGGTATTTTATGTGGTAACTAAAAATTTTAAAAAATCCACGTGGTAATTATAAGGTTTACCAAATTGTTCTATCGTAACCTTTTTACACATAAAATGTTAGCAAACATTAATTTTGAAGTTTTAATGCTGTTGTACGCCCATTTAAGGAACTCGCTATTTCAAATGCCATCAGTTTCAATCTTTTTCCCCAATGCATAAACCCTAACTCTACCATCTTTCATTCAAATCATATTTTTTCCCCAAATCCAAATATGGTAGAGTTAGGGTTTATGTTTTGCAGAAAAAGGTTGAGACTAATGGCATTTGAAATGATAAGTCGTATAAATAGACATACAACAGCCTTAAAGCTTCAAAATTAACATTTGCTAACGTTTTATGTGCAAAAAGGTTACGGTGGAACAACTTGGTAAACCTTAGGGTTATCGGGTGAAGTTCTTAAAAGTTTTGGTTACCACGTGGATAACCCAAAACCTCAGAGTTACCACGTGAAATTTTCCTAATAATTATATTAATTGGGCTATTTAACCCTTATATATTATACGCGTGTCTTACGATGAAATCGTCTAATACAGAAGTTTGTTATTAATATTTAAGGCCTCTTATTATCAAAGCTATGTGACGCCCAAAACCAGCTATGGTTATATATAAGAACAAAAATGGGAGCTCGCTTGATAAGAATGTACAGAATGATAAGTTTGTAAGCTTCCACCACAATAAGATAGCAAAAGAAACAAGAAATGTAGCCAACATATATATAGTCAAAAGAGAGGCTGAAATTCTTAGAAGATCATACATATTCATGCAATAATCTAAACCATTTCTCACAATCTTATATTCGATATCTCTGTCTTTTTAAAATTGTTACTGATATGTTAACGCAAAAATTTTATTTTCAATAGTAAACTCAAATTACAGAGCGAAATACTATTAATTTTAAGTTGTACCTCATAATAACATATTTAGGACGTGTTTGCATTGGTATTAAATTTTTGAAGGTCACTAATGGAAAAACATAATTTAATCCATTACATATTATTTGTTTTGACTCTAAAGTAATCATTTACGTTACTTAAAAGAAATGAAATCCTCTGATTTGATATCGCTCGTAAAAGTGTTTAACAAATTCTTTTACCTCATTCATTTGCTCTCTTCATACCAAACAAATAATAACAATAACACTTACCAATACTCTTACCTCTATTTATACATCCATTTTCCGTTGCATTTTAACTTATAGTACCAAACACCCTTAGTCACTACAACAAAATCAACTTTTCGCGACATTGGATTTAGTGGCAGTAAAAAAAACGCCATTGATTTATATTTTTAGTGTAATAATTGTTGGTTTTTATTTTCAGTTCCACTATAAAATGATTTAGTGACACTTTTTTTGGCCTTTAGTGGCATATGTAATCGTTACTATAGTCTATAGTGAAGTGACATTTATGAGAAATGGCACTAGATCATATGTCGAGAAAAACATTAGTATGATTTTTTATTATGTTGCTAAAGGATCTAATAGATGTCACTAAATCAACTATATATACTACTATAAATTTAAAGTACTGACATTTAAATTAAATGTCATTAAGTATATATCCCACTAAAAGCAAATTATGTTGTAGTGAGTGTATATGCTATATTACACTTCATTAACCAATACAAAAAGTATTCTTATCCCCTAAAAATATCTTTTACTTTTATACGTGGTATTAGATCGAAGTCAATGTTTAGCTAAAAACTAAATGGTAGATGCGAAAAGAATAATGTTTTCACCCTATTTGATTACACTCACATGAAAACTTATCAGGAGTAGGCATGCAACGGGGTGTTGGGATAGATTGCATTGTCTCACATCATTGAATTAAAAATGGTGCATACTCTTTATAAGTCGTTAGAGTTTTTCTTCCAATTGTCATATGTTTGTGGCCCGTGGGATAATGTCTTTGGGTTCAGTTTGAGCATATTGTCTTTACTGACTATATTGATAAGTCGAGCCCAAATCTCTTTAAAATTGGTGGCTCTAATTGTGTATAAATAGAGGTTATATTATAATTCATCAATCAATATCAAAAGTATTCATAACACCCCAAAACATACTTTTAGTTTTCTATATGGTATCAGAGCCAAATGTTTGACTAACAATTCTAAAAAGATGGCGTTCCTATATCCTAATTGTATAATTGATTACTCTTACATGTAAATTTTCGAGGGTTTGTATGTAAGGTGTTGTTGGGATATTTTGCCTCACATCATTGAATTTAAAATGATATGTACATTTTATAAGTCACTTGAACCCGTCCACATATTGCCATATTATTTTGGCATAATATCTCATTTGCTTATTAAGTGTGTGCATATTGTGTTTCCTCGATTATTCTGGTATTGGCAATAAGTGTACGCTCGGACGAACCCCAACAACGTGGAGTAGTCGACTGAGTGCGACTTAAACTGCAGTAATATAGAGGTTGGATGAGGCTCATATACAACCAAGATTATCTACATACCAAGAAGGAGCAGTGCACCCGCAATGACGAGGACAATACAGAAATCAGTCCCTCACGTAGCTGTAGAATCTTCCAAATATTAGTTCAACATTGGAAAATTCCAGTTCTGAAGCTTATATACAGTTTCAATAAGGGTCCCACAAAAGATAGGGACTGTTTAGGAAAAAGTTACAATAGTATAGTGTTGCCAAATTTTTTTGCCCGTCATTCTTTGCAACATCGATCTTATTTGATTAATTATGAACACGAAATAAGAATAGGATAAATTATAGAGAATTAATACAATCAATTTGATTAGTGTGAACATAGCGTTTTATTATAAACCAACTTTGATCTATAGAGGCGGATTTAGAAAAGAACTCAAGTAATGTCATTAAAAAATATTAAATAATCATTTGACAAATTTTAAAAGAAATTACGTGAAAAATAAGTTATAACTTTGTCGTTTAAAAACTCATATGTTTAGTTATGTGGCTCAGTCTTAATAATGATTTTGCTGCGAAGACTCTTTTAACTGTTGCTAATACTGACAAAATTAAAGCAATATTTAAGAGCTTATACAATGTTGTGATCACTTGATACAACTCAAAACTAACTATTATTTTGGAGAGCTCACTAAGAAAAGACAAAGACAAGTTGAAAACGCCTCATCAATTGAGAAATTATTAAAAAAAAAAAAAAAAAAAAAAAGTAAACAATTCATAAGCAAGACTGTCCAAGGCAAAACCATCAATATCACTAGGATAAAGTAAGTGATTTCTAACACTAGTTGAATTTCGATCAGCTATGAGTAGAGAATTAGTTCAGTTTATTCTGATAAGAAATAGTTGATAAATATATTAAATGAAAAAACATTGTTAGAGCCTCTATTTTAAATAATTAGGGTCGATTATATAAATCAACGATAACAACAATAATTCCATTATGCGTAAATATGTTAAAAGTATAAGAAGCTCTACGATGGGAGTCAAGAGTCAAATGCCAAAGCATTTGCCCAACGATCATCTAAGTTCATATCATCATATACGTCTTCATAACCGAGAGCATCCTTTTAAAATTACAAAATTCTAATGAAGGTTATAGTTTAGTAGAATGTGATGTAGGACTTCAAGTATTTTCTAACCAGGCTTGTTCCTAAAGATAGTTTTAAGGTACAATCGCTTAGGATCCAGTTTATAAAGAGGCATAAATTGAGTTAATCCTTATTATTAAAAATTAGTTTGTGTATAAGTACCTTATCATATTGTGATTTAAAAGCGTGCATTTATTTGGCATTGACGTGATGGAAAAAAAAGAAAAATTATATGATGCATAGTTGGAGAAAAAAGAACCGAAATTTTATTTATATAAGAGCCCATTTTTATGTTTCGCTAAGATCCAAAAATTATTAAAAACGACACTATTTCTAACGACAAGTCATATGCAAGAAACGGACTTGTAACGAAAAAATTATAACCCAAATAAATTGTCTAAAGTGCTGAATGTGCAAAACTACGTTGCTGAAAATGCACTACATGCTTAATTTATTTATTTTTCCATCTTAACCCTAAATATACATTAAAAATTAAATAAGTAAGGTTTTTAGCCATCAATTACCTCTCCTCCTCTCTCTAAAAAGTGTTTGTGAATTATTACTTCCCTCAATTAAGTTTCTATTTATTATTACATTATTTGAATCCTTAATATTTTAAATTGTGTATAACTACAAATTATAAAAAGTTAATATTTACAAAATTATAGTAATACGAATCAAATAAAATTTTATTTGACTATATATTAATAAATTTGAGTAATAAATATTATACAAAGAATAAATTAGACAAGTTTAATGGAAACAAGACTTGTATAAGATCTTTTCAGAATTAGACAAGACTACATAATTAAGTTACTCTTGTGAGATCGTCTCTCAGAGAGATGGTCAAAAAAAAAAAATTCATAAGCTAAAAATGTGTATTATGGGCTATTTAACCCATATATAAGGCACATGCATTTTATATGGGACGAAGATAGAGAAAATCAAATACACACAAATTACGGTCTCACCGTGAGACCAACCCATGCATGGGTTGAATAGCTTAACTAACACAAATTATTAGGATATAGGCTCCTGTTATGAGATCATCTAATCGAGAAACGGTCTCTCACAAGAGTCCTTCGTCAAATCAGCTCATTAATCTGATTAATTAGTTAAAAATTATAAGTAATTATTTTATTAAAGTTATAAGTAATCACTCTAAGATTATATATAGTGATCACTTTACAATTATAAGAGATCACTTTTAAAACTATAAGTCATCACTAAGACAATAAGTGTACATTAAATCAATCCAACATAAATGGTCTTAACGTGAAATCGACTCATTTGAAAATTTGTGTTTTATTCAAAGGCTAGGAAGTAATAAAATCAATTTAAAAACAAGATACAACAAATTGGACCTAAATTGCCACGTTTTAGAGGTTTAACTATCTAATCATACAATCTATTATTTTTGTCGTATAATAACACGTGATAACTTAATAAAGAGTATGTCATTTGTCTTTATTTGATTGGTAGCAATTAATAACATTAGAATGATTGTCTCATGTCCTTTTCTGATTGGTTTATAAATATTATTAATCACATTTTTAAATTTACCAAACTTACGGTTTTGCATTTTAGGAAAAATTAATAGATGTATATTAATAGAGATAATTGTTATGAAGGGTATCATGAATGGTGTGAATTGAGTGCACAATTGATGTGTGCATTCATATGTGACTCTTGGGATGGAATCCAATGAGTGTGTTAATGTGGATGTATTAAGTTGAGTCTTGATGATTATGCTTTATGATGATGATTAAAAGTATGAATTAATGAGGTAATGAAGTATGAGTTAATCATGGGAGTTATGGGATTTAATGAAGAAGTGTAAAGGTTTAATTCAAGATGCTCTACTATGCAAGTCGAGCAATGCTGTCAGAAGCTCTCTGAAGTGCCGCTCGACCAACTCACTCGACCAAGCGAGCTTCAGGGTAGGTCGAGCGAGCAGACATAATGCAACCAGAAACTTCCTGTAGCCCGCTCGACCGAGCCAGCCCTTGTTTTGGTCGAGCGAAGTCTCTGATGCTCCTAGGATGTTGTTTTTGACTCTTCAAGTACTTGGGGATGTTTCATTATCATTTATTTATAGTTTTAATGAACTTAATGTTACTTAGTGAGATCTCTCTTATAAATAGAGAGCTCTCATACACTCATAAAAATCATCAAACACAACCCCTAAGCCAAACGCATAGCCTTTTGATTTTATCACTTACTCAATTGTAATACTTCATTTGTAAGAGTGTTTTATACTCATTTGATATAATATAAACAAGAAACTACACACGACGGAGGACGTAGCCATCATTAGGTGAACCTCCTTAAATCTTTGTGTCTTTTTTCAAGTTTTACATTGTAAAACATTTGTTTAGTTCATTGTTATTGTTATCGTTCATCAAAGTTCTTAGCATCGTATCGAGCTTGGCAACTGTTTCAATTGGTATCAGAGCCAGGTTGTTATTACGGTGTCTTGAGAAGTCGTTGTTGGTGAAACATATCTACAATGAAGCTTGACATAGAGAAGTTTGATAGAAATGTGAATTTTGGCTTATGGCAAGTCCACATGAGAGCCATTTTAATCCAAAATGGTGTTCAAAAGGCCATTGATGGTGTAGACAAGATGCCGGAAGGAATGACTGCAGCGAAATGGGAAGAGATTGATTCAAAGGCACTATCGCCGATCCAATTATGCCTTTCCAACAAAGTGCTAAGAGAGATTGTTAAAGAAACTACAACCAAGGGGATATGGGAGAAATTAGAATCACTCTATATGGCCATGAGTGTTACTAATAGGCTACTTTTGTAAAGTAGACTCTACGATCTTCGTTTGGAGGAAGGTAAACCTCTAAAACCTCACTTAGATGAGTTTTATTCTATTGTTATGGATTTACAAAACACTGATGTCAAGCTTGATGATGAAGACTTGGCTATTTACCTCTTATGTTCTCTACCATCTTCGTATAAAAATTTTAGAGAAACTCTACTTTATGGTATAGATAACTTGAGTAGTGATGATGTGAAAAACGCCTTGACACAAAGGGATCTTATAGATTCACAATTATCACAAAAATCACAAAGTAGTACGAGTGATGAGTTGTTTGTAAGAGGGAGGACACAAGAGAAAGGTTCCACTAGTGGGAGTGGAAACAAGAGTAAAGGGAGGTCAAAGTCACGGGGGTCTAACAAAAATAAGACTTGCAACTATTGCAAGCTTAAGGGCCACATCAAGAAGGATTGTTGAAAATTGAAAAAGAAAAATGATGAGGGGGTTAGGGACGGATCTAGCAATGCCGATGCTAGTTACGTGAATGATAGTGATGATGGTGGTGTATTAGTTGCCACGCATGGGTAGAAAGATAGGAATGAGTGGATTCTTGACTCGGGGTGCACATTCCACATGACTCCCAACAAAACCTTCTTCCAAACATTTGAAAGTGTTGATGGGGGAAATGTAACCATGGAAAACAACACAACTTGCAAAGTGGTTGGTGTTTAGGAGCATAAAGATGAAGATGTTTGATGGGATGGTGAGGACCTTGACCGATGTAAGATATGTTCCGGATTTGAAAAAGAATCTCATATCTTTGGGTACTTTTGATAAATCGGGTGTAGAATCACTTGTGAAGGTGGAGTAATGAAGGTTGCTAGAGGATCACTTGTGGTGATGAAGGGAAAGTTGAATGGGAGTTTGTATGCTCTTGAAGGATCAACTGTCCTAGGCTCGACGAACATTTCCACGAACACAATGTCCGATTATGACACAAAGCTTTGGGACTTGAGACTTGGTCACATGGGAGAAAGAGGTATGCTTGAACTTTCCAAACAAGGTTTATTTGATGGGAAAAATTTGGGAACCTTGGGTTTTGTGAACATTGTGTTTATGGGAAACACAAGAGGGTTAGTTTCAAACCCGCCATACACAACACTAAGGGAATTTTAAACTGTATTCATTCCGACTTGTGGGGGCCTTCAAGAAAGCCCTCCCTTAGTGGTTGTAATCATTTGTTGACCTTTATAGATGATTTCTCAAGGAAAGTTTGGTGTTACGTCATTAAACAAAAGAATGAAGTTTTTGATGTATTCTTAAAATAGAAGAAAATGATAGAGAAAAATACCGGTAGGAGCATCAAGACCTTAAGAACCGATAATGGTCTTAAATTTGTTGATAACAAATTTCTTCAATATTGTTCTAGTGAAGGTATTGTTAGACATAGAACTTGTGCAGGACGTTCTCAACAAAATGGTGTTACGGACAGGATGAACAAAACGTTATTGGAAAGGGCTCGGTGTATGCTAAACCAAGCCAAATTGGGGAAGGAATTTTTGGCCAAAGCGGTGGCTACGGCATGTTATTTGATCAACCGCTCACCTCATACCGCCTTAAAATTCAAATCACCACAAAAAGTGTGGTACAACACTTCGGTAAATTATTATAATCTTAGAGTCTTTGGTTGTCTGGCTTATATTCATGTAAATGATGGTAAGTTAGAACCTAGGGCTAGAAAATGCATTTTTGTGGGATATGGAGTGGATGTAAAGGGGTATAGGGTGCGGTGTAATGATTCAAAAATAATAATTACTTCTAAGGATGTTGTATTTGATAGAAATAACATGTTAGTCTCTAGTGTAGAAAAGCCTATTAATATTGTTGTAAATAATGATCCACAAGTGGAGGTTCAACCTCCCAATATTGATGATGATAAAATTGATGATGATGATGTTCAATAAATGTCTCCTTCTTTGTCCACAACTAGGAGAAGAAGGACAAAGAAGCAAGATTGTGGCTCCAAGAAGGTATATTGAAGAGTGTGATTATGTTGCATATGCTCTCAACATTGCTAGTGAAGTCGAAGGGTTACATGAACCAAGTACGTACAAGGAGGCTATGACCTCAAATAACTCAAGCAAGTGGTTGATAGTCATGAAGCCAGAGATGGAAACTCTTGCTAACAATGAAACTTAGGATATCATTGAAGCACCAAAGAAAAAGAAAATTGTTGGGTGCAAGTGGATATTCAAGAGGAAAGAGGGTCCTTCTAGTGGTGTTTCTCCCACACAAAGTAAGGGTAGTTGCAAAAGGATACTCTCAAATTGAGGATGTTGATTTTCATGAGGTATTCTCACCGGTGGTGAAGCACTCTTCTATAAGGGCACTACTTGCTTTAGTGGCGATGGAGGATTTGGAGTTGTATCAAGTGGATGTAAAAACGGCGTTTCTTCACGATGAACTTGAGGAGAAAATTTTTATGAAGCAACCAAAAGGTTTTGAGGTAGCCGGTAAGGAAAGTCATGTGTGTAGATTGAAAAGGTCATTGTATGGGTTGAAGCAATCGCCAAGGCAATGGTACAAGAGGTTTGATTCTTTAATAATTTCACATGATTTTATAAGAAGTTCTTATGATAGTTGTGTTTATCTTAAGAAATTCAAATATGGTTCTTTTCTAAGTTCTTTTCAATTATTATAAGTTAGGTTGAACAAAGAAAAATTTCGGTGAAAATCGAAGTTGAGACCTTTTATAGTAAAAAATTTAACACCATAAATTCTAGAAATAGAAACTAGTCTAATTTGGATTTTTGGTATGATTAGTTGAAGTACTCTCCAATATCTCTTGAGAATTCTTCCCATACATGATATATAGATTGAAGACTATAGGTGAATTAGCTACTACGCTCCTTCAAGAGCCAAATGGTATAAGTAGTTCAAGTGACCCGACCCGAAAATTCAATCCGAGATCGAAAGTAAACCGACCCGAAAATGTGTTTCTTTTTTATGTTTATCGAACCGACATTACTCGACCAGAAGCTATACACGAACCGGTTGACAACCAAAAATGGGAAAACTGAACCCAAGCTGTAACCGATTTTTCTAACCGATATATAACCGTTAACCGAGATTACCCGAACCTAATAATGGCCGACCTGAGTCATATCCGACCCGAATCATGCTCGAGACTGAACTCGATCCGGTTAAAACCGACTTAATCCGAACGAAGTTTAGATCGAATTACTGTAAACCTGAACCAATTTTTTACATAAAAGTATGATCGACTCATATTCAATCATCTTATTAGTTATTTTAATAAAGTGATAAATATTTTAATAAAATAAATTTTATAAATACATGGTTTCATATATTTAGAGTTAATAATGAATGGTCAATGTTTATTTAACTACTTTTAATCGAATTAATGAAAATTGATAGAATTTTATAATTTTAATTTCTAGTTAAACAAGTAAAAGTAACAATATAATAATGATCACTAATTGATTTTGTATTTTAACTATTTTGCTTTAAGTAAAGGAACATTATCATCAATTAAAAAATGACTAACAACTTAATCTGATACTGACTTGATCAATATTAATTAGTAATTCGCAATTCGTAGCCGTTAAAAAATACCCGAACCCAATTTGTACCTGGAAAACCGAACCAATTATTAACCGATGACAACCTGAGACCGATTTAAACTCGACACGAACTTCAACCGACACCGAACTGATATTAACCCGATAGCTCGAATAACCGATCTTCAACCGAATCGTGACTAACCGACCCGACCCGACCCGAGTGTGGCCCGTCGCAATACGTATCCGAAATATAATCGATCCGAAATACAATCGAATCGAACGACACTCATCAAAAACCGACCCGATCACCCGAATGAACCCCTCTACTTATATAATTGCCTATAGTTGTATATATATAACTATATAACTACATCAACTTTACATCCCTTCCAAAAAAAACCATAAAAAAAATAAATAAATAAAGAGAAAATTAAATATTCTAAATAAAAATGAAGTAGTAGTAATTGACGGCGTCTACTCTTCCTAATTCCTCTCTCATTTGCTGCTCCCAATTCCCAACTTTTTAGACTTTTCTTCCTTTTTTTCTTCCTTTTTCCCTTCTGGATTTTGATTTTTTAAGTCTTCTTTAATGAAACCATGAAGTAAACGCCTTCATTTTTAATTGATTTTCCTTTAAAAGTATGAATTTCTCAGAGTTTTTTAGAGGACAATAAGGGCAATTTTAACTTTTTCTTCATCCTCGATTTCTGCGTTCGTTGAGGTAAATCATCGAATACTTGGCAGTCAATTTTGGGTTTTATGTGATTTTGAATTTTATAGAACGTGAAGAACTAGGGTATTGAAGAATTGGGTTTGAAAATGGGGGATTTGGTGAAACAGATCTTGACAAGACCAATTCAATTAGCTGATCAGATTATCAAAGCTGCTGACGAAGCTTCTTCGTTCAAGCAAGAGTGTTTAGAGCTTAAAGCAAAGACTTCTAAGCTTTCGGACCTGCTCCGTCAAGCTGCCCGATCAAGTTCGGACCTATATGAACGACCCACCCGGCGGATCATTGATGGAACAGAACACGTTCTTCAAAAAGCTTTGTCTGTAGCCCAAAAATGCCGGGCTAACGGACTTCTTACAAAGGCATTTACCATCATTGAAGCTGCTACTTTTTGGAAGATGTTCGCCCAATTGGAGAATTCCATTGGAGATGTTTCTTGGCTTCTTCGGGTTTCGGGAGGTACCGGGGATGATGATGGGATCGGGGGATACCTTGGGCTTCCTCCGATCGCAGCCAATGAGCCTATTCTTTATCTGATTTGGGAACAAATCTCATTTCTTATATTTAGGTCAGTGGATAAACGGGCCGAAGCCGCTGCTTCATTGGTGTCGCTGGTCCGAGACAGTGACCGTAACGGGAAGCTCATCATCGAAGAAGGCGGCGTAGGCCCGTTACTTAAGCTATTGAAAGAAGGTAAAACGGTTGAAGGTCAAGAGAATGCAGCCCATGCAATCGGGTTGTTGGGCCATGACCCGGAGAGTGTGGAACAAATGATTCATGCTGGGGTTTGTTCTGTATTTGCTAAGATCCTTAAAGACGGGCCAATGAAGGTCCAAGCCATGGTGGCTTGGGCTGTCTCAGAATTGGCCCGTCATTACCCGAAATGTCAAGGTATATTCTTTCAGCATAATGCTGTACGTTTGTTAGTTGGGCATTTAGCTTTTGAGACAATTCAAGAGCATAGTAAGTATGTGATTGTTTCAACAAAATCTACTTCAGGTGCTTCGAGCATGCACAATGCTGCGGTTATTGCGATGGCTGCTGTCAACGCAAACCCGAGAAGTGCCAATGACGAGATGTCTCGAATTTCTCATCCATTGGGGAAAAGGAGTGAAAGTCCAAGTAGATGGAATAATAAGCTTAATAGTGCTCAAGCACAAGCTAAGGCTATGGTGAATCCTAATGTTGGTGGAGCTTTACCTAATGGCAATGGAAATGGTAGTAATCATGCTCATAATCATAGTCATAGTATAAGTACGATTGTAGGGAGCAAAATGAGGGAAAGAGAAATGGAGGATCCGGGTACGAAGGCGAGCATGAAAGCAATGGCAGCTAGGGCTATATGGTATCTTGCTAAAGGGAATTCGGGAATTTGTAAGAGTATATGTGAATTACGTGCATTGTTGTGTTTTTCGGTTCTTTTAGAGAAAGGAACACTGGAAATTCGATATAATTCAGCAATGGCAGTGATGGAAATCACTGCCGTTGCTGAAAGGGATGCTGATCTTAGACGATCAGCATTCAAGCCGAGTTCACCTGCTTGCAAATCGGTGGTTGATCAGCTGTTAAGGGTTATAGAGCAAGGTGATTCAGAGCTTTTGATTCCTTGTATTAGGGCAATTGGGAATCTGGCCTTTCGAGCTACTGAGACTCGAATGATCGGCCCATTGGTTCAACTTCTAGATGAGCGAGAGCCAGAAGTTGAACGTGAAGCGGTATTGGCCTTAACCAAGTTCGCGGGTAAAAACTACCTGCAAGTAGATCACTCGAAGGCGATACTAGCTGCTGGCGGAGTAAAACATTTGATACAACTGGTGTATTTCGGAGATCAGCAAATTGTGCAGATCCCGGCATTGGAGCTCCTATCGTACATCGCATTGCACGTTCCTGATAGTGAGGAATTGGCTCAAAACGACGTGCTTAAGGTTGTGGAATGGGCATCAAAACAAGCTCATATGGTGCAAGATGAAGCAAGAGAAAAATTGGTGTTGGAAGCTACAGAGAAGTTGGAACCTTACCATGATAAAAGAACAAGATGAAGATTGAATTTAACAGAGTAAATTGATTATTGTATCTATCTAAATCTTGGAATTTCAATTTTGTGTTATTAAATTGAAATTCCAAGATTTATTGTATCTATCTAAATAAGCTTATTGGGTCCGTCTTCACATTAGGTGGTTCGGCGGCAAGTTGGCAATCGTCATTACAAGATGTGGTTGCTCTTTCAACAACCGAAGCGGAGTACATAGTCGTTGCCGAGTCATTCAAGGAGGCAAAGTGGCTCAAAGGTCTTATTGGTGAGATGTGTTATACGGTGTGTTCGGTAAGTGTGCATTGTGATAGTCAAAGTGCAATTCACTTGGCTAGAAATCAAAATACATTTCATAGAAGGTCCAAACACATTGATATTAAATGTAATTTCTTCCAGGATGAAGTTGAGCACAAAAGGGTGATTTTGAAGAAAATTGATACTAAAGAAAACCTGGTCGACATGATGACAAAGCCATTGGCTACAACCAAGTTTGATTTGTGTGTTCACTTGGTTGGTTTAGCTCCTTGCTTGAAGTAATGCCCTTTGGGGCATTTGAGGTGTGTATATTATTTTTGTTTATATGTTTTGTAAGATGAAGTGGATTGATGAATGCTTGACTTAGGTGAACTCAAGTTAAGGTGGAGATTGTTATGAATGGTGTGACTTAAGTGCATAATTGATGTGTGACTCTTGGGATGAAATCCAATGAGTGTGTTAATGTGGATGCATTAAATTGAGTCTTGATGATTATGCTTTATGATGGTGATTAAAAGTATGAATTGATAAGGTAATGAAGTGTGAGTTAATCATGAGAGTTATGGGACTTAATGAAAAATTGTAAAGGTTTAATTCAAGATACTCTACTATGCAAGTCGAGCAATGATGTCAGAAGCTCTCTAAAGTGCCGCTCGACCAGCTCGCTCGACCGAGCGAGCTTCAGAGTAGGTCGAGTGAGAGACATAATGCAACCTAAAACATCCTGTAGCCCGCTCAACCAATGCAACACCCTGAGATTTTAATAACGTAATTATTTAATATTTTAATAACTTTTAAAGATTTTACAATTGTATTAAATTATTTCTGAATTAGTTTTAATAAATTTCTTTCATATACGAATTTCCTACTTATTGAGCCTTGATTTTGATTAGTTGGCGTGACTCAACTGGATTATGTCTAGTTGATTTAGTAGTCCCCTAGGTGAGATCCGACGGGATCACCGTAAAAAGGGTATGAGCATGCTTGGGTCATTGGGCGCTAGATGACCGATACCCCACCTTGACCGAGGTGTTACCATGCGGGCCTTGCAAACCCCAATATGGTGGCCTCTTCACTGGTTTAGTACCCCAGTGTGTTAGTTTTTCCCGAAGGTAGGACCCGAGAGGGTCAGCTGAAGGGGGCATGAGCTCATACTTTGCCAAGGGCGCCGGATGGCCGATAACGCCCTTGGCTGTGTCACTATGCCATGAATAGAGAAAAGATCCACTACCCCTTGAATATACTTCGAGAGATTAGTAGTTTGAAAGAGAAATTATGAGTAAAGAGGGGTGATTAAACAGATGAGTAGACTCGTTATTGCCATACTATATCGTTGTCTATAGTTTTGTTCAATGACTCTAATTGTTATAAATTCATTAATTACTGACGTGTATGTGTTTGTTGTAGTTTGTTCATGACTCCCTATGATCATTATATTGAGCAGCAGCAGGATCATAGCTCGACATGACAGTTATAGGAGCTTCATTTGCTTTGCATTGGGGGAAAGAGTGGAGTACGATCGTAACAATTGTGTACAAGTTGCCTAATGCTTGTAGCTTCTATATTACTTGTAAAGTTTTCTTTTTGGGATTGTATAATTCCTTCGTATGGAGCCATGTGACTCTTTGTATGATCCATAGTTTCGCTGCGTAGTTTTTAGATGTATAGTAGTTAGAATACTTCTTTGGTATCCGTTAAACCGATGCGTTAACACTGGAATCACGATCCTCGTTAGAGTTAATGATTTGAAAAGCCAATGATGATTCATTCCGTCGTGACATATTTTTGAAAGGCATTAAAGGCTTTAGATTAGTTTATTTATGTTATCCATTTATATATCCTTGTCACATCCTCAATTTTTAGCAGAGATGCTGCCGAAATTTCCACTTACCCACCTTTTCCATAAATCTTTAACGTTATTTAAATTATTTTTTCTTTTTCTTTTTTATGTAACACCCGAATTTCCTCCTTTCTTCACAATTTCTGTTTCTTTTAAGAGGTTGGAAATTCAGGGATGTTACAACCAAGGCGCTCGACCGAGCGAGTCCCTATTTTGGTCGAGCAAAGTCTCTGATGCTCCTAGGATGTTGTTTTTGACTCTTCAAATACTTGGGGATGTTTTATTATCATTTATTCATAGTTTTAATATACTTAATGTTACTTAGTGAGATCTCTCCTATAAATAGAGAGCTCTCATACACTCATAAAAATCATCAAACATAACCCCTAAACGAAACACATAGCCTTTTGATTTTATCACTTACTCAATTGTAATACTTCATTTGTAAGAGTGTTCTATACTCATTCGATATAATATAAACAAGAAACTACACATGACGGAGCACGTAGCCATCGTTGGGTGAACCTCCTTAAATCTTTGTGTCTCTTTGCAAGTTTTACATTGTCATACATTTGTTTAGTTCATTGTTATTGTTATCTTTCATCAAAGTTCTTAGCATCGTATTGATCTTGGCCACTATTTCAATAATAATTTACAATTATTCCAATTTTATTGTGATTATTTTAAAAATAGAAAAATTAACTATCAGCCTTTTACAATCAATTTTGCAATTTAGGCAATTATAGGAATTATACAATTTTCGACACAAATTGTTCTTTTAAATAGAAATGACATAAAACACATTAAATTAATCCTTATAATTAGTCATTCACAGTGTTAAACCTATCATAATTACAATTTTAAATTTTAGGAAAAATAGTAAGAATTATAAATCGGGTAGCAAATGTAACAACATAAAAACTAATAATTAAAATCAGTCAAATACACTATGCCAACTTTTTTCAATTATATAATTAAAATCAATCAATTTTAAATATTGTCTGCATTTTCAATTATGTAATTAGCTTTTTTATAAATTTTTTTAATACTGAAATGAGAGAAATTACAATATTAATATTAAAAATCTGTCATTATATGAGTTTCTATCATAGTTAAAGGATAAAGATAAATCACTTTTTTTATTGGAATATTAAATTTCTGATCATAATTTCAAATTTTCAATTAATTCTGTAATATAAATGGAGAAGAACGCTTGGCTGTATTGATGAGCAAGCCAGCATATAAATATTACAGTGATAATATCTGATAATATCTTATTCCTTGTAAAACAAGAAGAGAATCAAATGAAAAAAGAAATAGAAATATATAGCATATAATTCTAATTATTTCCTATATAATCTTAATATCATTTCAAGTTGGAGCATGGATGGAAGTCACTAGTAAGGCCCAACCTGAAGAGAAGGAATTCAAACTGTACTTTTTTAAGAGCCTTAGTAAATACATCTGCGAGTTGAAATGAAGTAGAAACACGAGAGGGAGAAATCAGACCTTCAGTTTTTGCATCTCGAACAAAATGACAATTAACCTCAATATGCTTAGTCCGCTCATAAAACACTGGATTTTTAGCTATATGTAAGGCAAATTGATTATCACAAAATAATAGAATAGACGTAGAATGATAAATACCCGAACTTAACAACAAGCCCTTTAGCCACTTCAATGCACAAGTGATAGGCATAACATCCATAGATCGATACTCAACCTCAGTAGAAGATCGGGAAACAGTGTGCTGTTTCTTATTCTTCCAATTGCAGGGCCGACCCTGGGCAAACGTGAGAAAGGCCTATGCTCAGGGCCCACTCACAAAAATTATAATACTCCCTCCGAACCAATTTAGATGTCCCATTTGCTTGGGCCACGGTTATTAAGAATGGTGTGGGGTCCATTAAAAAGGGTAAGTAGTGAAGGGTAGTTGGGTAAGTAAGGTATATGGGGGTATATTCGTAATTACTTGTGTGAACTAAGAATATTTAGGTAAAAAAAGATTGAAAAAAATAAAAATGGGACAACTAAATTGGTTTGAAGGGAATATATATTATAGTTGTTATGATTTGAACCTAGGATATGTAAGCAAATTGTTATATGCACTAACCACTAGGCTACACTCAATATTTTAATTCTTAATATCAAGTGTATTTATAAATACTATACCTGCTTTCACTATTGCATTTTACTAAGAAGCAAGGAACGCCTTTGTTATGTTTCATTAATTTTTAAATTTTATCTTTTATCTATTTTGTCTATTAAATTGTATTTGGTTTTCAAATCTTTATTATTTTTTAAGAATTTAGAATCTATGGTAAAATTTTGTGATATTTTAAGATTGAATTTTGTAGAGCGCTAAACTTATATTAATATAAAATTATTTTGTAAGGCCTTTTTTTTGAAAAATTGATATTAATAATCAAATTTCAACTCTTCCTAAAAATAAACTCAATTTTTGATTGTGTTTAAATAATCCTACCTATTTTATGTATTTCCCCAACATAACCAATATCGAGATGACGTGTATTACCGTTTATTTTAAGAAAATTATTTTAAAAACCTAAAAATAAAGTAAAATAAAATATTGGTAAATAAGTATTTATTTCGTTCAAATTTTCGAAATGCGTAAACTTATTAAATCTTATAATTATTTTTGTCTCTATTATGAGAGAAATTTTTCGAAATTGAAGTCTCCGAGGCTACCTAAGTATTCAATTGAACAAAAATCATTTAAATAGTTTTGCAAATTTCTTTTCCTACATTATAATGTTGAATTTTCTAAATTATTTTTGAAATAAAAAATAAGAGGCACAAAATTTATCTCTCTCCTAGGGCCTTTAAAATCTCAGGGCCGACCCTGCTTCCAAGAGTTAGGAGAATTACCTAAGAAAGTAAGCCAGCCAGTGAAAGAGTATGAACAACACAAAGAGTAGCCTCCCAATGCTTGTGGCAAGGAGATTGCATGAATTGGAAAAGAATATGAACTAATTAAATAAGCAAGATCTGGTCCAGTAACAACAAGATAAATGAGACAACGATAAACTTTTGGATCTTGCAAAAGGGCACTCGAAGCCAGACCAAGCTGATGATGTTGTTTAATAGGAAAATCGCTGGGTTTGGCGCCTAAAAGACCAGTCGCAAAAATAATATCTAAAATATACCTGTATTGACATAAGAATAAGCCAGAAAAATCTACGAGCCACCTCAGTGTCAAAAAAGTATTTAAGAGCACCAAGATAAGATCTTTCATCTTAAAACAGTCACTGAGATAGGCTTTAAAATAAGTGAAAGTAGTGGTATCGCCGGCAATAATAAGATCATTAACATACACCAAAATTCTGAGTTAAACGAAACCTTTAGCATATGTAAAAGGAGAATAATCCGAGTGAAGAAAACCATAACCTTTTAAAGTAGAGACCAACTTAGCAAACCAACAATGAGGAGCCTGTTTTACGCCATACAAGGACTTGCATAAACGACAAATCAAGGTAGGATCAAGAGTGTCAAAACCGAGAGGTAACTTCATGTATACCTCCTCCTTACAATCACCATGTAAAAAAGTATTATGGACATCCATTTGAGGGGGAGGGTTGGAAATACTTTACATGTGAGATAAGATCCTACATCGATAAAATAGTGGGTATTTCAGAATGAGATCCCACTTGATTATATTTTTTCTAACACATTAGCCGCAATATATAAAATAAGTTAGAACAATGACTGGTGTTAATAATCGTAATGTAGTAAGTATTTCAGAATAGAGGAAGTAGTATGACAAAGGCTTAACACTCTCTAGATTGAGCTCAATAAATATGTTAGTATTTTATAAATTGGTGATACGTAATTCACAATTCTTAAATAAGATAAATTTACGATGAAATCATCTAATTTGAATTGACTCATAAATATGTAGTGTGTGAAAGTGATGACTTATAATTTTAAAGTAATAAGTCAAACTTATAACCTCAAACTTCTAAACGATCTATTGCATAATATCTATCTAAAGTTGATTTATTAAGAAAAATCCAAACACCAATAACATAATTCAACCTATTTTAATACTTTTCATTTACATGTCGAGAATAATAATTATTTTTATATTATAAATGTAATTTAGAATGGCCAAATGGATTAATATGTACTCAAACATTGCCTTTACTAAATCCTCGTAACCAATAGTTTTACGTTAGAAAGTCAATTTCTTTATAAGAAGGAAGAGTGTCTTTCGTTGTCAATATCACTTTCCTTTATCAATATTTTTTCTTATCATTTCAAATACAAATCATAAAAAAACGCACAAAATATAAATAATCAACTAAATTAATTAATAATTACTAAGTATGTAGTTATAGTGGAAAATTATAAATAATATATGCACCAAGTCACGTATGAAATCGTTTGGCTATGAGATGAACACATATAATTAGCTAATTTCATTAATTGACCACTTTAAGATTATTGTTAGTGATTACTTTAATTTTACAAATGATTAATTTAAGACTATTAAAAGTGATTACCTTAGAACTGTAAGTGGTCACTTTAAAGTTATAAGTGATCACTTTAATACAATAAGTGGGAATTGTTATAACCCAATAAAATTAGTCATACCATGACACCGTCTCATTTAAAAATTTGTGGTTATACGAGTATCGCATACAATCAATCATCGCAATAAAACTTAATTCAAATGAAAAGAAATCAAAACTAATCCATCACAACAATAACCAAGGTTATTAGGATCGGGATTCTACCTAGAATCGTTGAGGGGGTAGGATCGACATCGGTAGTTACGAATCGTAGATGTAACAACCCAACTTATCGTTGGTTGAGTAAACAGGGTCATCACGGAGTTTATTACCCAAGAAACTTAAACCACACTTCCAAAACTTGAGTAAAGGAATCACCAGTTTTTTAGCGTAATTAACTCAGGTAATTCTCAAACCAAACATCTAACTAAAATACAAAGCAATCAAAAAATTCACTCTATAAGTCCAATATAAAGAACACAAAAAAGTCTAACGTACATTTATCAAAAACCTAATACAGAACTACAAATTCACACGTGCTCAGCTTAATATAACATCCTTAGAACTCTAATCAACATCGCTAACCCATCGTTCCTGACCAGTTCTGATCTGTAAACAATCTAAATAATGGAAACAACTGGGGATCAGGTTAAACTGAATGAGAAGTAACAATCCAAAACAATAAAACACAATAATTCAAAACATAGGTTTAAAAGCAACATCAGTTTCCTAGATCTATGTGTGCACAGGGAGTCTGGTTGAGAGGAACGTCCATAGCTCTAAGGCTATGTCACTCTCGGGTGATGCTAGTTAATATTTGAATGACAATTCACCTCAAAATAGAGAGTAAGGGAGAGTTTCCCTCTGCTCTGTCAATGACCAACTCATGAGCTCGACCTATTGACCATATCAATATCAGCATAATCATTCATAACAAATTTATCTCAACAATATAAATTTCATAAACTTTAATAAAATAATTTTCAAAATTGTAGTCTGGCCAGACCCTTTAAGGGACTGCCACTACTCATAAAAAGGCACTTTAAGGAGCTAAGTCTAGTTCCTCGCGATCGCTAGAAAGGTTCCTCGATGATATCGTCTCCTGAAACATAACAATTCACAACATCACAAAGGAGTGTTCGATACTACAATCTAGATCTATATATAACTTATTGCACCTCCTCTTAAGACTGCAACTTAATTAAGGATTATATTCTAACATTTATAATCATTAAAGGACCGTGCACTTCTAACTCAAACACTCCATATCATCAAAATATAATAACCGCAATCTAGACCTGTTTAACTTCTTTTTTAAAGATTACTCGCTTCTCTAATTGATCTCTTTTATTTTCCAAATAAACACTATATGTACAATCATACAAAAACCAATAATACCCCTAATTCATTCTAAGGATTCAAATTATTCATTACTTCCTTTAATATTAACTCTTTTCCCAACAAAATTCATACTCTCAATAATTTTATTATCTCCTAAAATCATCATCAAACAAGTTTTAACCCAACATGAAATCCTCACAAATAATATCCATAAAGTCTATAATCTCAACATTCTTTAAATCCATATAAACACCCTAAGATTCACTTAATTAATTAACATCAATCAACATCAAGATTCTCTTGTTCCTTTATTTTAAAAAAAGTGATTCTTCATAACGTATCTTGAAATCCCAATTTTCATAATATACTAGTAACACTCATTACCATAAATTTCTCAATCAAAAACTCATCTAATCAACTCATTAAAATTTCCAAAATTCATCAACATTTAGGATTTATTACATGATAAAAAGAATATGCAAGTGGGAATCATACCAAAGCAAATAACTGAAGAATTAAGACAGTTAAGTTTAGGGTTTATGAATACTGTTTGTATTGATTTTCATTGTTTACAGATTCAATATTTATACAAGGATTAGGCCCTAATTTAGGAAGGAAACTAAGCTTGGAGAAACAGTAATTTCCCTAATTACAATGATCTAAATAAACCAACTAAATGTCTTTAGAATAACTTGATTATTCCTACACTCCCCCTCAAGTTAGGTGATGGGATTCCCAATGCCTAACTTGGATAAAGTAGTTTCGAAGACTTCAGTTGAAACACCTTTCGTGAGAATATCCGCTAACTGATCTTCTGATTTTACATGTGGAATACTGATGATCTGCTTCTCCAATTTTTCCTTTATGAAATGTCTATCAATCTCTACATGTTTCGTTCGATCATGCTGGACAGGATTCTCTGAGATACTGATAGCTGCTTTGTTGTCACAGAATAACTTGCATGCTTCTGTTGATGGAAATCCAAGTTCATGTAAGAGCTTTCTTAGCCATAGTATCTCTGTTATTCCTTTTGCTACTCCCCTAAACTCTGCTTCTGCACTTGATAGTGCTACCACCTTTTGTTTCTTACTTCTCCAAGTAACCAAGTTTCCCCCTACAAGAGTGAAGTATCCTGATGTAGATTTTCTACTATCTCGATCGCCTGCCCAATCTGCATCTGTATAGGCTACAAGGTCGAGATGCCCATTTTTCTTAAAGAAGACTCCTCTATTGCTCGTACCTTTTAAGTACCTCAAGATTCTCAGAACAGCTTCCATATGTGAGATCTGTGGTAAGTGCATGAATCGACTTACAACTCCAACTGCATATGATATGTCGGGTCTGGTGTGGGATAGGTAGATAAGTTTTCCTACCAGTTTCTGGTATTTCTCTTTGTCAGCGGGTTCTTTTCCGGGTGTTGTTTGGAGCTTATGATTGGTGACTATTGGTGTTTCAGCTGGTCTACAGTCAAGCATACCTACCTCTGCTAACAGATCCAGGACATACTTCTTTTGATTGATGAAGATTCCCCTTTTTGATCGAAAAACTTCAATCCCCAGAAAGTATTTTAAGTTTCCTAGATCTTTCATTTCGAACTCCATGAATAATTTTCCCTTAAGTTCCTTTATTTCTTTCTCATCATTTCCAGTTATACCATATCATCCACATAAATGATTAAACATGTAATCTGACCATCCCTTTTCTTTAAAAACAGAGTATGATCAGACTGGCTCTGTATATACCCAAATTTCTTCATTGCTGTGGTAAACCTCCCGAACCAAGCTCTCGGCGACTGTTTCAAGCCATACAACGCCCTGTTAAGTTTACATCCTTCTCCTGGAGCAAATTCATTTGAGAAACCGGGTGGAGCATGCATATACACCTCTTCTTCAATCTTGCCATGTAGAAATGCATTTTTTACATCAAACTGATAGAGAGGCCATTCTTTGTTGGCAGCTATGGAGAATATGACCCTGATGGTGTCTATCTTGGCAACTGGGGAAAAAGTCTCAGAGTAATCAATCCCGTAGGTCTGTGTATACCCCTTTGCCACAAGCCGTGCTTTGTATCTGTCAATAGTTCCATCTGCAAGATATTTAATTGTAAAGACCCATTTGCAGCCTACTGGTTTTTTTCTTCTCAGGTAGAATACACTTGTCCCATGTGTTATTTCTCTTCAATGCTGAGATCTCATCCTCCATTGCTTCTTTCCACCTTGGGTTTTGGAGAGCCTCTTCAGTGCTCCGAGGAAGAGAACTTGAGTATAGACTAGTTTGGAATGCAATAGCTGTCTGTGCCAAGTTACTCGTCTCTCTGTTAATAGGATACCGGGATCTCTGAGATTCAAACTCTGGATCATACCGTCTTGGGGGAACACCTCTTTTGCTTCTTGGAGGTAATTCGTATCTGCATGAAGGATCAACAATACTAGATATATCATTATTAGTTTGAGATCTGGTTCAGATAATACCTCTTGGGTCTCCGAAACAACTTCTTGATCACTGGATGCCTCAGACAAGGTGGAGTCGGCGGTCTGAGGAGAAAGTAATACTATGTTTTCCGTAGCAATATCTGTGGGATTACCTACTTGCTCTTTGTGGTTCAGATCATTAGTTACAGAATATACGAGCCAGCTTAAGTCATCATCTGTAGTCTCCCCCCGAGGACGAAGCTGGGAGTAAAAATAAGAGTGCTCGAAGAAGTCACAATCCATTGTAGTATACATTTTGTTTTGAGTTGGGTCAAAGCAGCGATATCCCTTTTGGTTAGTACCATAGCCCACAAAGATACACTTAACAGCCCGGGGTTCAAGTTTATTCCGAACAGGTTTTGGCAAGTGAACAAACACAACACACCCAAAGATTTGGGGGGGGTAAGGAGTGGAAAGAAGGAACAATGTTGTAGAAATGAAGGACTTCAAGGGGAGATTTGAACTGAAGGGCTTTGGAGGGTAGTCTGTTTGTGAGGTAGGTGGCAGAGGCAATGGCTTCAGGCCAAAAGTAAGATGGGACATGGGCTTCAAACATAAGAGCACGGCCTATTTCTAGGAGAGTGCGATTCTTTCTTTCAGCTATGCCATTTTGTTGTGGGGTGTGGGGGCAAGAGGTTTGGTGAATGAGGCCATGGGTAGTGAAGAATGTTTCCATATGTTGGTTCATGTATTCCCCCCCATTGTCGGATCGAAGTATCTGAGGTTTGGCTTTAAATTGGGTGACAATCATGTTGTAAAATTTGACAAAAACATCAAACACCTCAGACTTGTGTTTCAAGAAGTATATCCAGCACATTCTAGAACAATCATCAATAAAGGAGACAAAGTATGAATAACTCTGTTTATTAAATTCAGGAGCAGGGCCCCAAACATCAGAATGTATTAACATAAACGGTTCACTGCTATGATTGGAACTAGGAAAGTAGGAATGTTTGTGACTTTTCGCAAGAATACAAGCTTCACAATCTAAGACTGCAGTACTTTTAACTAATGACGGAAAAAGATGTTTCAGATACCCTAGTGATGGATGTCCGAGACGTCTGTGCCATGTCCATAACTGATGATCTGTGAACCCTTGAGCAAGCAAAGTGTGACCCTTTTGAATCGCCTCGTCCACATAGTATAGACCATCGCGTTCAGTACCACGACCAATAATCTTCCCTGTCTGAGCATCCTGCACAACACAACCAGAAGAAGACATAAGCACAGTACAGTTTAATTCCCGAGTCAATTGACTAATAGATAATAACTTGTGAGATAGGCTAGGAATTAAAAGACAATTGTTAATTTTGAGAGAGGGAGAAATAGTAACGGGCCCAGCTTGGTCAACACTCACGCACTCCCCATTAGCAGTTTGAATGTAGGTTCGGGTTTTTGGATGGGTAGATAAAAGGTCACGGGGGTCAAAGGTCATAGTATCAGTGGCCCCGCAATCAAATATCCATGGGGATGATGGGCAAGGTTTGCATATTAGACCAAGTTTATTATAAGTGGGTTTGTGAGTAATGGGCCGGTGGGGTTTAATGGGTTTAGGGTTTTTAAAAGATGAGGCTATAAAAGAGTGGGAGTGGTGCCCTTTCCCTTCCCCACTTGCTTCCAAATCCTTCCCTTTCCCCCTTTCTCTCTCTTCCGATACGTCTTTTTGTGCTTTCTGTTTCGTTTCACCTTCAACACCATTTATGTCTTCCTTTGCTTCTGTGTGAGTGGTTGGTTTGTTGGTGGGAGAAGAAGTGCAGGTGGCCAAGTGAGCCTTGCCGCCGGTTCGTGACGGAGCCTTGGTGGCGGCTTTCCGCTGCCGGTGTTCCTCCCACCATTCCGGGAAGCCAATGATTTTGAAGCATCCTTCCTTTGTATGACGGCTCCCTCCACAGTGACTACATCTCAGGTGAGTTTTATCCTCCATATTACGCCGGAATGAGATATCCGACCGGTGCTTAACGGCCAACCCACTCCCTATCTCTGAGGGAATTTTTCCCGGTGATGAAGCATGACTTATAATCCCACGCCTTGAGATTTCTCGTCTGATTGTAGTATAGGCCACTTCCACTGTTGGAAGTGGATCTTGATGTAGCAGGTCACGTTTTTCTTTGTCAAAAGTGTCATGAATTCCGGCCAAGAATTGAAATAGCCGTTGCTTTTGAATAAAGGTGTTAAACATTGTTATATCCTCTGCATGTATCATGGGATTTGGTTGTCTTCGATCTATTTCTTTCCAAATAGTGTTAAGTTTCCCATAAAAGACCTCTAAAGGGTCTTGATTTTGCTTCAAATTATTTGCTTGAGAACTCAGATCGAAGATCTGGAGTTCGTCCCTTCCACTGCTTAATAGGACCTCGATCCCTCTCCATAAATCTTTTGCAATAGTGTAGTCTAAGAATTGGTTCATAAGGTCTGTACTGATATTCGAAATAATCCAAGACAAGACTATCGAATCCTTTTGTTTCCATGCTCTGTAATTTGGATCTGAGATGCTAGGAGGGTCGTCGATGATGTGATTGAGACGTCCCCTGCATTCTAAAGCTATTTGCATCATTTTGCACCAAGTAGTATAATTCTGATAATCTAGTTTTTCGGCCAATTTCAGGTCAGGGGATATGGTTTCAAGGTTTGTGTTTGGTTTATTCATTTGTTGAAACAGTTTGAACATTTGTTCCATCTGTTCCATGGTTACGAGTTGGTTTGGGTTGGTTTCTGCCATTGTAGGTATGTGTTTAGGGTAGATGATGATAGCCAATGGTGTTGTCGGCCCCGGAAAACACCTTTGGCTCTGATACCATGAAGAATTAAGACAGTTAAGTTTAGGGTTTATGAATACTGTTTGTATTGATTTTCATTGTTTACAGATTCAATATTTATACAAGGATTAGGCCCTAATTTAGGAAGGAAACTAAGCTTGGAGAAACAGTAATTTCCCTAATTACAATGATCTAAATAAACCAACTAAATATCTTTAGAATAACTTGATTATTCCTACAATAACCTTATATGAATAAGAATAACGCAGTAAAGATTGGTAAGAGAAAAAAAAAATCAAGAAGCATATACCTTTGTTGACGGCAGAAAGGAAACAAAAAAAAAAGATTTCGAAAATTAATTTTCGACTTGAATCTTGATGCCTAATCAACAGGACCGAAACTCATTCTTTCCCCCTTACTTCGGCAGAATTCAGAGGCATAAGGAAGGAAGATTTCGGCTGCTACTACACTGCTTGTGGTTCAAATTCAGAGGAGAGTGAGAAGAAAGATCAATTAACCATAATTTATACAAAACAACCAATAATGCAACAGAATTGATCATTTACCTTGAAAAAATCATGAAAGAGAGAAGAATCAATTGATTTTCGCAACACAAATCCTTCGAAGATCGGAGGAAGAAGAAGATTGAGGAACAACGCGTGTTGCCTTCGGTTATGCCGATGAGAATGAGTCCATGGATTCAAATTTTGAAGCATGAAAAGAAATAAGGGTTTAGAGCAATGGGGAAGGAGATGAATTGTAGAAACATAGAACTGGTTTCTAATTTTAGTTTGGTTATCAAATTATTATAATTTATTTTATTTTATTTTTAAATTTTTTAAAACTTACTTGACTCATGGAAGGGTTTCCTAATTGTATTGAAGCCCAAACATCTATTCTCGATTTCATTCAAATTTCATCCAAATATTATTTTATTTATTAATTTATTTTAAATTCTCGAATTAATTTCTCGAATGTTACAGTAGAATCGTGTGATCCTACAAATATCCATTAATGTGCTTTGAATTATTAATTATGAATATATTTGTTCTTTTTTATGTTTAAAGTGTAAGTAAAAATTTATTTGACTTCAGCTAATAAGTTTTGAAAAGAAAATACTTTTAATAATTATTTTTAAACTGCAAATTAAGAAAAACTTGAAAGTTATAAGTTATTGATATAATAATATTAAATATATATTTATACATATGTGAAATCTATATTTTATAAAAATATTTTACGATTGAAACTACCCATGTAGGATCGAATCGTTGGATCGTAGAATCATGTTATGATCCTAGCACCTAAATTTCTGAGTTAAGTAGGATAGCACGATTCTACCACATTAAGATCTTACCTAGGATCCGAATTGATCGTCTATTTTTAAATCGTAAGATTGTAGAATCGTAGTTTAGAATGAGAATTCTGATTTAGGTGTAAAAATTCTCAAAAATAGCTTCATATTTAGGTGTACCACTGTATCAGACTTAGAAATCTTAATGTCCTTCGAAAAATATTAGAAAGTTTAGTTTTATCAAATAGCAACCTTTTAAAAGCTTTCAAATTTTTAATATCTTTCAAATCTACTAAAAACCTGCGACTTCGTGTATCTATAAAGGAAAAGGAAAACATTTGAGATTGGTTGCAATATTTTTAGTTTTAGGTTTTATCGACTCCTTCATAATATATGTCATATAATTTAAAAAAAATTAAATATTCGAATTTTAAAAAGACTTGATTCAGATTCTGGTATACAGCTTAAAAAGTGGATATCCAATCTCCAAAAAGCACCTAAACTATTCCATTTAAAAATTAATTTATCTTATTTTTTATATAAAATAGATTACTCTCGTATCTAAATTCAAGATTATTTTAAAAAAAATACTACTATCTTATTTCATTTGGGTCAAAAAATATAAATAAAAGTCAAAAAAGTTTAAAAAAGAAAACAATATGGGCCCAAATTTGACCCAATTCCTTAACCAAGCCCCACATTCTAGTATAAATTCATATACGTCGTCTCTTTACTCTGAAACTAACAAATTTTCCAATATCCCAATTTTTAATATTTAGGGTTTATTACTTCCAAGATCAAATCTTTAGGGTTTATTACATCGAAAATCACATTTTTAGGGTTTATTGATTCACTAATGGCGGAAGAATCCCGATGCAGAGGAGAGGTTCGTTGGTTTAGTGATACGAAAGGTTATGGTTTTATCAAACCGGAAGGCGACGGTGAAGATCTTTTCGTTCATCATTCGTCTATTAAATCCGAAGGTTATCGCTCCTTAACCGAAGGTGAAATCGTCGAATACACTTTTTCCGTTGGAGATGATGATAAACCTAAAGCTGTTGACGTTACTGGTCCTAACGGCGCTTCCATTCAACCTCCTCGTCGATCCAAACCTTTCATAGGTGGAGGCGGTGGAGGTTGCTTTAGCTGTGGAGGTCATGGACACATCGCTCGTGAATGTGTTAATAATTCTAGAACATTTTCTGGTGGACCACCGCGTCGTGGTGGTGGTGATGATGGGTCGTGTTACACTTGCGGCCAAGTTGGGCACTTTGCCCGAGAATGCCGACGCGGTGATGGTGGTGGTAGTGGTGATGTATCGTGTTATAATTGTGGGCAGGTCGGGCACTTTGCCCGAGAATGCCGACGCGGTAATGGTGGGGGTAACAATGGTGGGGGTGGAGCCTGCTATAATTGTGGAGAGTACGGACATTTGGCGCGGCATTGTAATCAAGGCGGCGGTGGAAGCGGCGGAAGCAGCGGAAACGGCGGTGGATGTTATAACTGTGGAAAAGATGGGCACTTTGCTAAGGATTGCATTGAGGGAAACTAAAGTAAAGTATAAATTAGTACCTAAATACTATATGTTTATTATTATTATTATTATTATTATTATTATTATTATTATTATTATTATTATTATTATTATAATTATAGTTATTATTTATTATTAATATTAGTATTATTATAATAATAATAATTATTATTTTATGGTATTATGCTTAGTTTTGGGTCTGCCCTGTTTTAGGCTGGTTATACACAGCATGATGGGTTTTGACTTTGAAACAATGGTAATATTTTGGGCGTTGTTTGCGGATTTATATGTGGTAAATCATGATTTGGTAGACTCATTGTTAGAAGCATTATTATATGAGCTTTGATTTGTATTATTGATTGGTTTAATGGTGATGCATTTTTTTAAATTAGTGTTGATGATTTTTGGGTTCTTTGGTATCGACATATTTGTTGATATTGTTCCTGATTTTAATGTGAAGTTTTGTGTTGTCATAGGGTCATGGTGTCTACCAATTTATTTAATTAGTATGGTGAAATTAAGATTGCAAAATTATAGACGGTCTCATTATAATGAGCCAATTTAAGACCTCATCATAGTGAGACTTCAAACACGGGGCTCTTACTGTTTTGGGTAAAACCGGCCGCATTCGTCTAGTCCTCCCATGAAGAAAGTATGGGTATGGATTGTCTGTCACCTTCCCTCATCCAAACCACTGCTTTTGAGTGGGATATTGGGTGTGATGATGATGATCATAGTGAGACGGTAGTAAATGAGAATTTGTGATTAGTTACTGTGTGAGTTAACTATTGGGGTTGAATTCCGATTCCATAGTGTGCAAATCGGTGTGTGCAACACTGGCTGAATTGTATCTTGTGGGTGCATTGTGGATGAACTATGAAGTATCCAGACCTTTCTCCTCATTTCTTTTGTGGTGCTGGTTATGTGGTAGAATACTCACAAGTCCGGTGAGATGGTAGGAGTTGATGCCCTTTCAAAATGTTTACTGGATGGCCAGCAGAAGACACCGAACTATACCTTGCTTCTTTATTGCCTAAACAATGCTTCTTTCATTAGCCTCATAGCCAAATTTTGGTTCTTTCATTCCACTCTTAGCATATGCTTTGCTTATTTCATTGCACCTTAAGCCAACTCGTGATTCTTTCATTCGCCTCTACAAACTAGGAGACCTAGGAAGATCTACCTCCTGCACATCTTACTTTGAGCCATCTTAATACTAGTTTTATTGACCAATTGCCTCGATATTGTTGAGCTAGATTATCACGAGTTTTAGTGATATACTTCCTTCATTCTGAAATACTCGCACCTAATTGTGTCATGTTGTGTTGAAAAATGTCACTATTAGTAACAAGTATAATGGAACGGAGGTAATATAATATATTGTTGTGGTATGTAGATTTGGGTATAGCTTATTTTATGTAGATTTGAGTCTAGATTTGAGTCTAGCTTATATGGTTGTAGCTTTATTGACTGGCTTTAGACTTCCTCTGTTTTACAGTGCATCTTTCTTGATAAGCCTAAGCATATTAGATTTGATGCAATCTCAATCTATATAATTATAAGTTTGTTTGTAATTGTTTTGATCTCTTTGTATCAATAGCTGGTATTGTTAAATCTAAGTGAGAAGGGTTGCTTTATTCTCTTCCTCGTGATTTTTATACATAATTCGTAGGACATGAAATCTGAATTGGAGACTTTTTTGACATCACAAATTCTCAAATAAGGTGTCTCACAGTAAGATGTTTTTATTAGGCTGACTCAATATATACTTGTAGTCTTAAAATGATTACTATAACTTTAAAGTGATCACTTACACTTTTGAAGTCACTAATTATAACCTTAAAGTGATTACTTAAAGTTTTAAAGTTGACCGTTTATATGGATATGAGATAGTAAATTCGAGTTAAGACTTAAGCTCTTCTCTCGGTGTTTCTACTAAAACTAGTTTGGTTTCATGTTCAGATTTGGATCAGACATGTTAGTCAAACATCTTATTCCTTGGTAGCCTAATACCTCATTATACTACATATAGGCCTAGTAAGTATAGTTTCTTGTGGATAACATGCAATTACCCCAATGACTACATAGTATTGTCTATACTTTGATGGAATTACCGGCTTAAACAATTGACTTAGTAGTTACACTTTCAGCTAGTTGAATCAGTTAACAACTGCTAATAGCCAATTGTCAAATATAACTATTCTCTTTTGAAATTCTTTATTAAATTATAGAAGTACTTTTAACTTACAAAGTACTAAATGCTTGTTTTGTTTTTTAATGACTACACTTTCAATTTTTACGCTATTTAATTTAAATTTTATCACTAAATATCTTTAAATATGTATGATAAAATATAAAAAAAGTTGATAATTGATTTATATATTGAGACAAATTAAATAAGAATCTACTTGATTATATTTTTTTATACATTTCACAAAAACTGTAAAATAAAATGGATTAATGAATAGTGATTAAAATGCAATTATTAAAAAACATATAGATTTATTTGAATTTAAGCAAATATCACATCCTTCAAATAAAATCATAAATTTAATTTTCGCATAACTCTCATTTCTACTAATGAAAATTGTTAAACTAGTCATAGGTTTTAGAAATCCTGGCTGCCATTTCTATGACTTGGTTAGCCAATAAAAGCTTCACCTTTCCACTTCATGGAGATTTTAAATACTTGTGTAATTGTATTTGTATGTCAACCCAACCTAAAAGCTTAACCTTTACACTTCATACAAATTTGAAATTCTAATTGTACGTATTTGTATGGCCACCAAACATATTCTAAGATTGGAAGTACTTAGATACTTCGTTCGTTTTTTATTTGTATTCAAATATATTTTTACCCAGCTTAACATGTTTGACGGGTTGTTGATATTTAGAGTTATACACAATTAAAAATTATAAAAATTTAATATTATAAAAGTATGCGAGGAGACGAATAAAATAAGATCTCACATGATATGTTTTTCTCCTATAATAAACACAATATGTAGAGTATCATAAAATAATGAATTGTACAACACTTAGTTTAACTCCGAGTAGAAAAAAAGGAAGTATATTTTTCTAACTTTTTTCCATTTATTGTCAAACAAACAATATAGAGCATCTAATAAAAAAATGTATTAAATCCATTTAAATAAGGGAGTACAAAACACCATTCTACATACATACACTTATGTCAAATGTGTTGTGCTTTTATGTTTGATGTGTTTCTTCTATTATGGGTAATAAATGATGTGTTGATTCCAAAATGTTTGGATGTTATTAGATTGTTCATCCCCCAATACATAGATAGAATAGAAAAACATTTAGAATGACATGGCAAAAATGATTACTTGGAATATCATCTAATTGCCAAAGCTAGATTAACATGATCATCTCATGTGAAAAGTCAAAAGCTTGGTTCTCAAAAATAAAATGGAAAACAAAACAAAACTAAAACAAAAACAAAGTAAAGTACGAGGAAGAAACTATGATGAATCAAATCACATTTTACTTTGGCAATTGTTCCATTTTTGAGTATATAATAATAATTTGTTTGCCAACTTTCTACTATTCATTTGAGTTTAGGCAAACAATTCATAACCATTCAAAATCATGCTTTGTCAATCCATTTTTTATTTGCTAATACACTATATACTACATGTGTCATACATGACTTTAATTTTATTTTTTGATTATTAATATTATTTAAAGAAAACAATATTTTTTATATGAATTGCCACAAGTTCAAAGTATCATGTGCTTTTCAAATTTGTTGATGTAAAAAAATAGTTTTCATAATAGTATTAAATGTATTGTTCTATAATCTATTTCATCTTCAATTTGATAAAAATAAAATATTGATATTTATACTATAAGAATTTAATAATTAATTTTCATGATAATAAGACATTTGTGCGCGTTGTTTTGGCGGTGAATGATGTAAGCAAAGTTTTGTTTTAGTTAGTAGTTGCAGATAAACTAACGTAATTTGACAATAAACTTTAACCCAAATTGCTATTATATAAAGAAAAAACATGCTTAAGTGAAATCTTATTACTACCTCTGTTGCAGTGAGATTGTATAAAAGAAATAGGGTGAATTTTAAGGGGATTATAAAGAGTTGTGATATGTTGTTCTTTACTTGATCGAATAAATGCGATAATTGATGAAGAGGGAGATTTAATTGGATAGATGATATTAAAAGAATGTTTAAATGAATGAATGAGATTAAAGAAAGTGGTAAGGCCTAATTTAAAAAATAGTGCAAAATAAATAAGACAACCAAAAATACAAATCAGTGCAATTTAACTGGGACGAATGGAATAAACAATAACAAATTAAGAATAAATAAATAAATAGATTTAGTTTGAAACTAACATAAAATATTAGAAAAAAAAGCTTTTTGTTGATGTAAATTTAGTTCTCAAGTGGGCAATTTCCCATACTTGGAATAACTTCTAAACTTTGAATTCAATAAATAAATAAATTTGTTGGGTCAATCTTGTATATAAACTCATTTCAATTTCTTTCCTTATACCAAACATTTCTACCATGAGCATGTACACATTCATCCTCCTCCTCCTAAACTTGTTAGGTAACAACAATAATTTTCAATTTCTCCAAAAAATTATGATCTTCAACAAATCAAGATTATTCTTGTTGGGTCCTCAACCATCGACTAAAACAAATAAATCGATGGTTGAGTTAATTCATTGACATAGTATCAGAATCGAATACTTCATCAAAAATTTCTATAATGACATATATGTAATTTGTTTGAATAAAAATGCAGGAATAAGTTCATCAACAAAATTCACATTAGTCAACCAATGCATCTACACAGTATGGCCTGCAACACTCTCTAATGCTGGCACACCGGGACTACCCGGCTCCGCCACCGGATTCTCCCTCGCCCCTGGATCAACCAATATTATCTCCGTACCCGGGTCGTGGTCGGGTCGGATGTGGGCCAGAACACATTGTAATGGTGGGTCTACTAGTGGGAACTTCTCTTGTGCGACAGGTGATTGTGCGACAGGATCAGTAGTGTGCTCTGGATCGGGTGCCCGACCACCTGCTACACTTGTTGAGTTTACTTTAAACGGGTCAGATGGGCTTGACTTCTACGATGTGAGTCTTGTTGATGGGTATAATCTTCCTCTTATGGTTCGACCCGTAGGTGGTTCAGGTAACTTGCTACCCGGCAGATTGATTAAAAAAATCGATGCTAGTTAGATTGGAAAACTTAATTACGGCCCTAATTACTAAATATATTATTATAGGCTCCTAATTATTGTGTATTTAAGCGTTGTTTTCAGGGATTCTATGTATGGGCCCCGGGGGAAATTTTAAAAATTTTTTTTGTTCTGATCTTAATCTTTGTGTCCAAAATTTTAATTTTTTTTAGTATTCACTTATAATCTTTATGTTTTAATCTTTAATCTTAATCTTAAATTCTTAATTTTCTTGTTCTAATCTTTATTCTTAATCTTGATTCTTATTGCATATAAGTAATTTTTGGTATCTGATAATAATGCCATCTAAATTTGATTGAAGTTAGAATTGCGAAACCACTGTGTTCCAGAACCTGATGTTCATACAGGCTATGTAAGCTAAATAGCACACCAAGTACAAAGATTCACAAGAGCATGGATTCTTTAGAAATTAGAAGTAGGAGTTGCATATTATGTTTTTAGGTATTTGGTTAGATACTCACGTGAATTACTGTGAAGCTAGAGTGCAAATCTAAAGTCGCAAATCTTAGTTTGGGTGGATAGATTTGAGTTTGTTGCTTAATTCATTTTATGAATGCTATGTTTTAGGTGAAGTCAAGATTTACATTGTCTGAATAACAAAACACCATAGTTGACTTTTTCGATTGATCAATATGAATCTCAAGTGAGTGGTTGACTATCCTTTCCAGTTCCCTTTTCTCTATTTTGTTGGGGAATTGCTTGCTATTAAACATTTTTCTTGGTTTGAGAGACTGTTTCACAAAGATGATATTTGCTGCTCACACTAGCTAATTTCGTCCCTTCGTTAGTGCCCCAGGGGACTCTAATCCCTAGATTCGTCACTAGTTGTTTTACCAACTTTTTAGATAGGCCCGGAGTACAGGTCCTTCTAAACCCTTATAACGTCGGCCTTGAACATTCTCTATACCATTTAATTAAAATTCGACATTTAGTAAGAAATAAATGTAAATATAATTTCAAAATCAAATATTTTACTTATCAAATTTTAAATATGTGATGTAAGAAATGTTACAGATTTTGGTATAGAGGATTCGAATTTTTCAAATGGTAAGTTTGTAACAATAAGTAAATACTATATATTAGGGTGAATATGACTATTAAAAACTGTAATATAGGAAATATTTTGTGCTACTGATCCTCTAAATTTTTAAATTTGTCAATATAGGTAATTGTACGTCTATCGGTTGTATGGTGGACTTAAATGGATCATGCCCAACAGAACTTCGGGTTTTAAGTGAAATTGGCTCAAACATAAATGGAGTTGCGTGTAAGAGTGCTTGTGAAGCATTTGGGGATCCACAATATTGTTGTAGCGGGCCAAATTCAACACCGGATACATGCAAACCGAGCAAATATTCAAAGTTCTTCAAGGACGCTTGCCCGACGGCGTATAGCTACGCGTACGATGATGCTACGAGTACTTTTACTTGTGACGGAGCTGATTATGTTGTCACGTTTTGTCCTACTACAACTGCCTCGTAAGTTGCAATCCTACTCCATGCTATTTTTAGATGTTAAAATTAATTCATGAATTTTTCGCTCATAATAAAATTTCATTCAAACCAAGTCATAATTTCAACGTAAAATTTTTAAAGTTCGGAAAAGTAATCTTTAAAATTAAAATATGAATATGCGGCTGATAATGGCATCTTATCCACAATATGGTTAATATTACCAACAAAATATTCATAAAGCTCGGACACGTAATCTTTAAAATTTGTTACTAATAATGATATTTACGTACATTATAATTCTTTTAAGACATGACTAATGAAACCTATTAATGAAAATACTTTACATGTGAGATAAGATCTCACATCGATAAAATAGCAGGTAGTTAACTTGCACATATATATATTGGGTGAGCTAATCTTCCTACTACCAAATGATTTTGGTAAACAATGTATCTCACCAAATGTATGTGAAAGTCAACGCTCTTGACCTGTGGGTTTATTAACCCGAGTCTACGGGTGTCTCATATCCACATGAGTGGATCATGGTGAGATTATGTTATGAATTGTTAGAGTCAATGGGTTGATGAACATGAGGTTATGATGTAGGCGAATAATACAGTACACGATGACGAGATGAAGATGCATTTTAGATACACCATTAGGCATTACTTGTATTATTTTCGTACATCATGAACCTACCTTTAATCTCCACATAATTTGGTTGAATTCTAGACCACCTACCTAAAATAAGACATTATTTTTTTATACTTTTATTTACATACATAATTTCATTTAATAATATTTCGAGATGAATTAAAAATTTTTGATGGTCAATGTGTTGCATCACTTTTGTGTTCATATAACATGCCGTTAGTATTTTCTCTACCATGTTGCATTAAAACTAATTGGAATTAGTACATGTTGATTAGCCTCATTCAACTAATATGCATATAATAATACTAATTTGATTTTGATTGAGTTTCGTTAAAGTGTCCATATCGTCCATATGTGAGTTGTCTCATATCGGAGAAAGATAAGAATAGATGTTATTTTATAAACTTGAGGGTTAGTTACTACTACTAGTAATTAATTTTAGTAGTAAATTTACTTTGAGTTTATATGTGAGTTACCTCTTCTCCTTATTGTTTGAGTTTTCATGTCTATTTATAAATTTCAATATGGTATCAGAGCCCGATTTGTTGTTAAGTTTTTCATAACTGGACATTAAATCTTATCACTGGTTAAGGGCCTTAAATTGGATGTAATATTCACATGTGAGGAGAGTATTAAAGTGTCCATTATTATCTACATATGAGTTGTCATACATCAGAGAAAGAGAAAATTATATTTATATGTCATTTTATAAATTTGAGGAATAAGTGCTATTCCTCCCATTTGATTTTATTAATGACCTTCTTTGATTGAACTCGTACCACTTAGCGAGTTTGTGGGAATAATGACTTAAATTAATTATAATACATCGCCTTTGGTTTTTATTTTTAAACTAGGGTTTGTTCTTTCTAGCTTATTTGCTATATTTTGTAACGGAAACGAATTACCGGAGCCATCACCAACAGCAATTCCATTTCCACCATACTAATTTATTAACAAGAGCTATTTCCTTGATCCCATCATCATTGTTTAGATTAATAACAGCTTTAATTTGGCTGTCATTATATCAAATTTTTGACTAACAAGATATCATATTTAGTCTCATTGCAATTTAATATTGGAAAATTTGACTAGACACAAATTATTATATGAGACGGTCTCATCAAAAAACGTGTCTTGTATATGAATTAAATATAGTTTATCTCATACATAATAAGAATATAAGTTCTAGTTTGAGATTGTTTCAATGAGAGATAGAGGTGTACAAAACAAACCCAATAATGGGCCCGATTTGACTCCACTTCAAAATGTTTTACAATTATGTAAAATACAATGTTAACACACAAACCCGATTTGAAACTGAGCCGAAACACCTAACCTAAAAAATCCAGCCGATGACCTTAATAAACACTTCTACTGAGATTTAATCTCTCATAAGAATTGCTAATTTTTTTTCACACGTATTTTCATTTAATAATATTTTGAGATGAATTAAAATAATTTGATGGTTAATGTCTTAGCATCACTTTTGTGTCTATATATCATGTTCTCCTTAATATTTTTCTCTACAATGTTGCATTAAAATTAATTAGAATTAGTACATGTTGATTAGCCTCATCCAACTAATTAACATATAAATATAATTAAGCTAATTCGATTTTGATTGGATGCAATTGGAACTCGTATCTTCTAATTTGTAGGAATAATGCCTAAATTTAAAAAATAAAAATAAAAAATATATAAAAAAAGTAAAAAACTAAAACTGTCTTTATTTTAAGTTTTAAAGTAGAGTTTGTTCTTTCTGACTTATTTCCAATTTTATTTGTTAAAATTTGATATACGGATGCTGTATTTTGTAACGCAGCGGTAAATCAAGCGGAACGGAATCGCCGGAACCATCACCAACAGCAATTCCATTTCCTCCATACTATTTTATTAACAAGAGCTATTCTTTGATCCCATCATCATTATTTAGATTAATAACAGCTTTAATTTGGCTGTCATTATATCAAATTTTTGACTAACAAGATATCATATTTGGGCCTCATTGCAATTTAATATTCACATTTGGGCCCAATAGATCCTTTCATTCTCTTTAACTCAAATTTTTGTAAGAGGCGGTCTCTTTAAGAGACCATTTATAATTTGATCGGCCCATAAAAAAAAATAGAGTAAGAATATATGTTAAGCTTTGTTGGGTTGAGCCTGATATTCTTATAAAGCCCGATCGTGAGATCTGCAGTTCTGCTTGAGCCTTGAATAGGCCCAAATTTTAGTTGTAAAATTAGAGTAAAAGGGAATCATCAAGTATTATATAAACCGTGTCACCATGAGCACTAATATAATTAGTTTATTTTTCTAATTCATTATAAGTGATTATTTTAAAACTATAACGGTCCATTTGGTACATTGTATTAGAGGGCGGTAATGGTAATAAAATTAAGTAATAAAAAAATTGGTTGTTTGGATGCCTTCAATGGTAATGAATGGTAATAAAATAAGGTAATAAAATTACCAAAAAGGACCATTTTTATTACCATCAAACAACCTGGTATTAGGCTGTAATGGTAATGAAGTATTATTGTGGTAATAAAATAAAGTAATGTTGTTTCGAGCTGAAGAAAAAAAAAATAATGAAGAAAAAAAAGGTAATGTATGTAATTATCCAAAAAAATATTATTATTAAAAAAAGAATCATTAGATAGAATAATTTAGATACAATAATGCTTTTAGATACAAATATACAATAATGAAACTAAGAGTCATTACCATTTTTTTTACTAACAACCAAATGCAATCAATGGAATATTATCTTCCATTACCATTCTTTAGTCATGCACACGAAACAAAAGAATCTTCATTACCAATTCTCATATTCATTCCTTCACTACTATTGTCATTCCAACATTTCATTCCCATTACTTCATTACCATCAACCAAACGGACCGTAAGTGTATATTAATTAATTAGCCCAACAAAGATGGTCTTCCCGCAAGATACATCTCATACAAAACAAAAATAACCCAACTTATACAAATTGATAAAAAAAAAAAATAACAACATACACACTCCTTGTTTTGAAATTATCTCTCTCTTGATGTTTTTTTTAAAGGCTATTCATTCTACTATTTTGGTAGTTTTCTCAATTATTGTTTTATTATTGTTGAATTGCTTGCATACAGCATGAATCATGCCGTTTGTAACTTGTAAGCCAGTTGATATTACATTGACCGAATCATACTAGAGGCTGCAAAAATTATCAGTATACATCACAAATCGAAGCAAAAAAATTCTAATTTAGGGTGTGATTTGTTATAATTGTGGTCTTTTGCATTTTCTTTTTAAAAATAAAAATTGAAGTAAAATTAGTTTGGTAAAATAGTAATTTGAACAACTTTTTGACGTTTAATGTGAAAAAAATTATCTAGAATAATTCTTCTCTTTTATGATTTTCTTAGAATAATTTTATCCATTAATTAACCATGAATAATCCAAACTTAGAAAGGTATTAGCCTAGTGTAAATAATTGGTTGATTTGCTATAACAAGTTTTTTTTATTATTTAGAATTTTTTTGTAAATTTTAAAAGTTTTTCTCTAATTTTCAAAATTAATTTCAGTTTACTTTTTTTGGTAAATTACTAACTATATCAAGTCATCCAATTATTCAAGTTTACAAAGATGTTAAAAAAAATTAATTTTTTTTTATTATTTAGAATTCTTTTGAAAATTTTAAAAGTTTTTCGTTAATTTTCAAAATTAATTTTCAATTTACTTTTTTTTTTTGATAAATTACTAACTATAGCAAGTCATCTAACTATCGAATTTTACTCTAGGAAAATACATCATAAATTTGAAATTATTCATGATTAATTTCAATAGGTAAAATTATTATATAAAAATTATGAAAATGTTGTATTATTCTAGGTATATTTTCAAATAGTTTTGATTATAGATAAATTTTTCTTCAATGACATGAAAATTAAAAATGTATGATCAGACTTATTTTGAGATTCACGAAGAGTTAAAAATCGAGTTTATATAATACTCAATTAAAATTAATTAAATTGAGCCTATAATCGATGCATAAACTCCAACCTTATATAGACAATACCCATTTTAGTATCAAAAGGTTATTATTATCATCATGATTATATTTAATATATTTAAGTCATAAAATATATAATAAGGGCCTAAGATGAAACAAAAAACGATAAACTATACCCTTATAAAAGAATTTGAGACCAAAGAGAGCCTAGTATGGAAAAAGAGCTTAAAAAATAAAAAATAAAAACTCATATTACATGATATATGTAAGAACAAAGACAAGGCAAAACAAGTATACAGGCTAATGACAAAACGAAAAATATAGATTAATAGTCATTGCAAATGTAACTATGATTGGTCAAGCATGCGAATATGGTGTCTCCAATTAGTTTTATTTGTAGTCAAATCTTTAAAGAGATACAATTCACTCATGCCCTTTCTAATTTTCTTCTCCCACTTTTTCTTACGTCTTTCATAACTTCTCTTTCTATTAACTATGATGTTTTTCAGAGGTGCACTAGGTGACCATGCCCATCTTAATCTACATTTGGACATCTTTGTAAAAATTAGTATAAAGCATAGCCTTTCTTTTTCAAAATTTTTGTTTCTATTTGTATGCATCCAAATATTAAACTTAACATTTATTTTTCTGCTATATTTATCTCATGCTCATTTAACTTAACCCGACTTGTATTAAACCCAACTAATAATGTTCGACCCATTCTAACTCTCGTCTGAATCCTTAGCCATGACCGTTAAGTCCATGACCCATTTCAAACCTGAATTGGACCTATATTTGGCCCATATTTATATATTTGCTTTTATATGTAATGGGTTTTGACGAAGGGCCTTAGTTTGACAAAAAATAATTCACTATGAGTCTAATCTCTTGAAACAAAATCCGATATATTACCTTAAGAGCAATTTAAACTTGCTGCCTAAATTTTAACCATCTTTAGACCCAACGTAACCCATTACCTATTTCAGATGCATCTCTTATTTTTATTCTAAAATTGTAAAATGGTGCAATAAATAATAAGGCTAAAACTTATTTTGAACCGTTGACCGATCAATTATGATATATTTAACTGTAAAATTTTATAATCATAATAGAATGGATTTGAGTTTGATGCTCATAATTGATGAATTTGTTATACATTTATACATTTTAAAATTTCGATAAATACTATATCTTATCTTATCATGTGAGACTGATAAAATATAATGCTCAAGCATGTATGACAATCTAGTTTATTTTCAATCCAATTGATAAACAGTGGGAATCTGATTAATATATATATATATATATATATATATATATATATATATATATATATATATATATATATATATATATATATATATATATATATATATATATATATATATATATATATATATATATATCATACAATAAAACAAATATTTATTACTCTTCATGCTCCACTTAAAATTTACTGTAACATTATATGATGCTATTTCAACGGAATATAAGAGTTCTACTAAAAGAATATGATTTTACAATTTTCTATACCTAAAAAGTTTTGACTAAATGTTGGCAAAGAATGGGAAGCCAAAAGAAACAAGTTGATACTACTTATAACTTTACTTTAACAAGCCAGCAACACGTAAGAACCAAAGAAATTATATGGGCGCAGTTTTGGACTTTGGGAGTGACCTTTAATGGGAAGGTTCACCCTTTCTTAATTTGGATTACTTTTTCTTTTTATTACAATTACATTATCCTATCACTATTTTTTTGGATAACTTTTAAGTTTCCTTTGTATTATTAATCATATTTTTATTATGGAGGTCAAAATTTGGCACCCATTTTTACATATTTGTACTATGTTTTGAGAAAACTTTTGAATTTGGTCCTCATTCACTTGATTTTGACTAGAATAGATGGTGGAAAACATAAATTTGAAGTTGTAATATATAAAAAAAAACATTTTATAATTAAACCGCTATTATTTAAATAGACATATCGATAAAGTAGATGAATAACACGGATATATGTGAATACTCACCCTAAATCTTCATACTCACCACCTATATAAGATAAAATTTTTATTTTCACGCATGCCTACACAGGTACAAGTTAGATAACATTTTTTATACATCTATTATAAAACCTTAATCTAATAAATCTCTTTTTCAGAGGATTTTTCAAAGGATCTTTCTCGAGCTGAAAACAAACTCTTTAGCCGCATTCTTATTTATGATTATGAGTTATCGACTTTTTTTCCTTCCCAAATTAAAACTTAATAATATTTTTTATAAGTGAAATTTATTAGATATGATGATGATATCTGTTTTATTTTTACCTTATTACGGTGATACATATTTATGAGGCGATCTCCGTTTTTATTGACCCAGTAAAGCCATCATGTCGTTGTTAACCAAGACTTACCCATGTAAGAATTTCGTGTAAGGTCAAATTGAATTTATCTTATATCAATAATATTATTATATTATACAAAAGTAAGTCTTGTTAATAAAATAGATTAATTATCTGGATTCATGTAACTGATAAGATGATGCATTGATCAATCTACTTCAAAAACAAAAAAATATAATTAAAACTTATTTTGATAGAATTGGCAGTCAAATTGATACATTTAGAGCACATTGTATATATATTGGGCTCTGACCGAATCTACTGGAAAATTAAATAAATTATGTGCGATATTTTTTAATTTATGTCTAAATTTTATATTCATGAATATACGTTGGATGTAGATTCAAATAGGGTCTAAAAACACCTCTTTTGGACCCTAATGATTCGTATTGAATTTGAGTTTATAATCCGACTCAAATTTGACCCATTGACTTTTATATAGTTAATTTATTTTTAATAAAAATTATATGAAAACTAGTATGTACTTCTGGATTTATGTGATTGATTTGGATCTTTGTTAGTTTATATAATTAAAAAAAATAATTGTTCTATTTGTACTTTGAAAATTGAAATTAAGATTTGGTAAATATTTCTTTATAAGAACTTAATTGGTGAAAAACTTCATATATTTGTCTTTCAATATCAATATAAAGTATTAGAAAATTCTTTGTTCCTAAAATCTTTTAATAATTTTATACGAATGAATAAAAGTTGCATACTTTTTTAAAAAAAAAAAAAACCAAAAAAAAAATATATTGGACTCGAATCCGAACACTAAATCCGCTAGATCCTTAGTGTTAGGGTCTAAATCAAAATTTTCCAAACCCTATAAATTTAGATTCGGATATAAGTTCAATAATAATAAAAAAAAAATCTATATCTGAATTTAGCTGAATTCGACCCGGATATAACCCATCCATCCCTTTAATATACCCACATAGATGTAAGATACATTATGTTTAAATTTGCATAAACATCTTTAACTTGTACATGTCTAATATTCACCTGTAGACTATAGTATAGTATCCACCTCATACTTGCCCATCCTAGTCACCCCTGCTTTGTAACCGCCCCATACTTTCCCTTAATGAAAAGAGATGACCAACATAATAAGTAGTAGCCAAATGAAAGAAACACAATAATTTTTGAACGACCTATTTATTTTATATTTGTTGTTTAAATTTTTGGGTCTGAAAACATATAATTAAAAAATATAAAAGACTTTAAAAATATAAACTAATATCAAGCTAAGCACCTTAATTAAAGAGTTCTATACAGTTAAAAGAATTAATCGAATATGCAATATAAAGCTTTTGAAATTTAGTTTGTAGTGTTACTAGTTTTACATAATCTTCCTATCAAAAGTTATGATTAATAGAATAAACATCCATTAGATTTTATGTCTAAACTTTTGTAGTTTAATAAACCTTCATCTCTTATACTCCCTCCTATTCAGCTTATGTGTCCCATTTCCGTTTATGGTCAAGTCACTTTAATTGTCCCATTTCTATTTTTGGTATGGGTTTTTGACTTTTATGCCCTTAGTAACTTTATCCTATTTTCAATTATACCCTCCATTACCCATACTAATTTTCCTCCCTTACATTAAAAACCCATAATACCACTCTCTTTCCTACCCTTAGGGTCCCACTTTTGACTCTCCTTAAAATCCGTGAAAAATTAAATGGAACTCCTAAGATGGATAAGAGGGAGTATATACTTCTCTTCTTTATATAGCTTATTCAATAAAGCCAAAATCACCCTAATAAACTCCATATAGTCATCAAAATCATTAGAATTTATTGTTTATCATGAGCATGTGTCAAACGAAGCCTTTGTCTGGTCGCAATTTGTGAATAGACTGTGATCAAAAGCAATTTGCAACTAATTTTATTCCGACCAGCCAGATTGGTCGTAATCTTCTTTTTTATAAGCCTTATAACGAATATTTTGTGACCAAATGTTTAATTGCAGATTTGATTCAAATTTTTTTAGTGGCAGTCACTACAAATAAATGGCGAAAAAGGTGACGGCACTTGGCCTCGCTTTTTGATCACTAATATGGACAAATTGAGCCTGGTGACTGCCGGTGGACAGAATAGTTGGCCAACGCTACCCATATAGATGCTAAAAAAAAACCAAACGCCAAAGCGTCGCCAAAAACACGGAGAAAAGGGCGACAGCTCGAGCGACGAACCTCACATGTCACCTTTTATTTCAGAAGTGGGCGGCGACTAGAGCCCGTCGCCAGGCCAATGAGCAAAGGGGCTCCAACAAGGTCCGTCGCCAGTCTAATGAATAGCCAACAACAAACTCTAACTTTATAAAATATCTCTCATAACAATTAATTTATCCAACTATTTTAAAAGTCAATAAACAAATCAATATTTTAGCTTATCAAACAACTCAACTAAACAATCCATATTCATTTACCAAATAAGCAAAACTGATGTTGATATTTGATAATATGGAATATACATCGGTGTAACATGCGAACCAGATTTAACCCACTGCCCACATGCAGATCCATGCAAAGGAACACAAATTGTTAAAAGGCATATCCACATGCCTAGCAGCTAATTCTACCAGAGTAATATCTTGATAATTAAGTTAAAACTAAAAAGACTACATGGACATGCATCATCATGCAATAGGATGATGTTAAGTGTCTACATTCAGGAAATGTATTGTCTTACTATACGTTGGAAATAACTACAGAAATTATTATGGAAATGTCTTTTATGAAATTAAAGCAAGAATTTATTGTGCAAATGATATATATGACATATAAAAATATTCTTTCTCAAAAGCATTTGGTAATTTAGTTATTTACTTTCAATCTCTCTAATATATGAAAATTGATATTTATTATGTTTAAAGTTTGGTATATAAGAAGTTAATAAAATACAAATATTAAAAATTATTCCCTAGTAGTCAAAATGCATTTTCTTTTAATCAAATGTTTTATTTTCATTTTTTGACATATTCACATTATCAAATGTCTTATTTTATTATTTTGTAACATTTTCTCTTATGTTCTCATAGGATCCAACTATTTACATTATCATCAAATTACCACTTTTTCCTTTACTCACCCCTCCCATGTGGTCTCTCGCCCATTTTTCTTATAATTAATGTCAACCCAATTAAGACGGTATGTTATAATAGAAAAAGGTATGAATATAATATACTACTAAAAGTGACATATTATAAGAAAAAGTGTTACTTTTTGTAGCAAATTCATAGTACCGAAAAAGTATTAGTTTATATATCTAGGAATAAGTAGTTAATCATGTGTTTTGCTGAGACCATTATTCTTTAATTTATTATTTATATATTAAATTATTTAATAAGTGGGATAAACACTTACCTTCATCTATGTAATGAGCCAACTCAATTATCATTTTTTATTTTATTATTTATATATATTAAATAATTCATCATTAATTAATTTTTAATTTAATTTGCTGAAATATAATCTAAAACAGATTCAAATTTGAATTTACCCAGGATGGATGTACGTGGTATGTCAAACTCATTTGGTGTTGATTCCCTTTCTCATAGTAGTTAGATTTAATCCAAGCAACTACCCTTAAAAGCAAAACGATTCACAATTCAAAAGACCTTTCAACAATAAAATAAAAAGTAGTCCTTTTCCAAGATATAATTGTTTTCTTACCTTCATCCCTACCAAAATTGAAAGGTCTTGTTCTTATTATTAAGATAAACTTATTTTCTTACCTTCCCTCCTACCAAAATTGAAAGACGATGATCTCAGCATGTCATCCTAAATATAATATGATGCACCAAAATTAGACATACTTCATTTGCTTCTACTATACAAAAGGACAATTAAGAACGACTTGAGTAAGTTGCACCTTTTTAGGACCTGATTAAGAATAGAAATAGTTTTAGACTATTAATAGTTTTCTTTAGTTACTTATTTTTGCCCTAGTTTTACTTGTGTATTATTTATTTACTCCACGTCTTTATTCTATTGTTTCAAACTTAGTTTTGGCTAATTGATGTTGTTATTTACATGTAGTTTTGCTCTTGAGACAACGATGTCACTTATATTTCTCTCCCTGCGCGTATGACTCTTACTATTTGGGAAGAAAAAAGACTACATTCCTCTGGCTCTCATTTAGGAGGGAGTATAAGTATAGATTGCCTCTTACATTCCCATACCCAAACCCTATTTTTGAGAACAATATTGAAATGATATATGATGATGATGAGGACAATTGGTTGTATGTTGGTTAAATTTGAATTGCTAACCAGCTATTAGCGTTATTTAAATCAATTATCAATAATGAAAATGTATGTTTGATAAAATTAGTTTAGACTCTTTGTGGTATATTAGAAACAATGTAAACAAAAATAAATCAAAAGCCATAAGAAAAGTCGTTATAACAATTTTTTATTATGACTTATAACACTAACGGTCCGTTTGGTATGAAAAATTAGTGTAATTTTAGTTGAAAAAACTCTTGGATACCTTGATGGTTATGCTTGTCCAACTTCAATCATCTCATTTTCTTCATAAAATTCATTTCAATGCATATTGGAAGAGATGGTATTAGGTGGTAATGGAAATTTATAAACAAAAAACTTTTTTGTGATCAAAGTTTCATTACCATGGGAATGGTATGAAGCTTTTGATTAAATTTTATATTATAAATCATTTTCATTACTATCATTTAATATCACTAACCAAATGGGTCGTAAATAAATTTTCTAAACTGTTTGACCAACTATTAAACCGAAAGATAACCTATAAATTGGATAACCATTTACCAAATAGGAATAGTACTCTTAATCTATAGCTAGTTATATAAACCCCAATTGACAAAAATGACGCACAACTTTAATAAAGAGGGGAGCAAGACTAAGAGCATGCAAAAGAAGAGAATGATGCTATGCTTACTACAAAGCATAAAGCTAACCTTAAATTTACAAACAGGATCTTATCTACTTTCACTTTCCACGCCATTCTACACATCTGCCTAGCTGGCTAACTCCTTACTACTACAACCATTGGACGTTCAAATTTAGCGGTTCACTACATATTTCAATGGGGTCAATATTATTTTTGTTGCTAAATCATTAGAGGTTGTTGGCATTGTACGTTAGAAGAAAAGCATTTTTTAATTAATAGGGTAATATATTTTGGAGTTTTAATCATTAACTTAAGTTTTAAATTGAACTAATTTATCAGAGCTCATATATGAAAGGTTAAGAGTTTAAATCCTATCCAATTCTTACTTTAAGTGGAATATATAGCATTTAATATGAGAAAACAACATGTATGTGCTACATTTACAGTTCTAGCTTTAAATGTTATTGTGTCATGGATCGGAATATGTAACATAATTTAGAGTTTCAACCAGCAACTTAAACATTTGGTTGAATTGATTTTGATAATTAACATTTATTGATAATTGATATTGATCCATTGTTAAACATGAACTCCTCCTATGTATCAAAACTCAATTTTATGCAAACATTAGTTATATTAATTAACCTCTTAACCAAATACACTGATCCTATTAAGTCAAGTCGATTGAAAATTAGACTTTAAAATGTCCTCAGAGGATCGTGAAGACATTATCATAAAATCAAATGGTACAAATTAGAGTACTCCATTAAACTTATATATTAATTATTGTTCCTCTTGTAGATAGAGATTAAAGGTTTCACGTCTTCTTAGGCTATGGTCGGAATCATTTAATAAAAAAAATCAATAATAGTAAATTGTGTTCGAACAAATTGCTTTAGTATACATGCAATGATGTGTATTTGACTCGGATCATCCTATATATGCCAACATCCTTGTTTCACACCTAATTTGAGTTGTTAGAGTATATAATATATATATATATATATATATATATATATATATATATATATATATATATATATATATATATATATATATATATATATATATATATATATATATATATATATATATATATATATATATATATATATATATAATGGGGCTTCAACAATCAGCTTAAGTTTTTGCACTACAAGAAAACTTGTTTTTAGCAACAAGTTTTAGCAACGACTATTTTTTTCGTTGCGAAAAATACAAGTATTGGCGAAATCCGTTGTTGTTGCTAAATAATCGTTGCTAAAAAAGAAAAATAAACTTCCCCACCCCTTAAAATAATTTCCCGGTATAACCCAATTTTTTGCAACAAACAATTTAGTTGTTAAAATTAAATAAATAATTTGTAACTGTATATATTGTTGCAAAAAATATTTAAATATACAGATACAATAAATTCGTTGCAAAAACCCTTATACTAATAATTTTTGTTTTCATTTCCCTCTCAAATCAGAACCCCATCCCTCACAATCCCCATTTCCCTCGCTCGCAATTCAGAAACCCATACCCCATTCCCTTACAAACCCGATTCCCTCACAAACCCTATTCCCGCACACTGGAGCTTAGCGATTGTCGCCTGCAAACCGGAGCTTCTGCCGCCTGCACGCCGGAGTTTCAGCAGCCTTCTGCACACCGGTGTTGCCGCCTTTTGCACATACGCCTCTCAAATAACCCACGACAGGTTAGTTTTTTTTTTGCCTTTTTGTTTCTTTGAATTTCTTATTCTTGTTTATTGTTGCTTTCAATTTATGGGTTGTTCTTTGAATTTCTTGAGCTTTGTTGTAATTATCAGATTAATGTATGTGTATTTCATCAGTTTGAAATGTTGGGTTGTACGAATTTTAACACTCTTGGCAGTGAAGGAACAAGAATTCGTCTTTTTCTTGGGCTTTGTTCTAATTATCAGATTTATGTATGTGTATTTCATGATTTTGAAATGTTGGGTTGTATTTCATGACATAGATTAACCTTTTTCTTTGCCACTGAGGATTTACAATTAGATCTTGAGGGCTTGATTACTTGCGTTTTTTGGGGGTTTATGTTTGTGTATTTTTTTGTATTGGGAAATTACTTCGTTTTTTTATTACTATTATTTTCTTAGTGCAATTCATGTGGAATTAGCTAGCAGTGGCTTTAGGGGGATTAAACGTCGTTTCTTGAATAAGGTGAGATTGCTTTTGATTTATATGAATAATTTATTAAAATGTGAGATTCTTCCAAAGTAATGCTATGAAAAATTGATGGAGTTACTTCAAATTGAAGTTCTAGATGACAAGATTAAAGCAAAAGTAAGTTTATGGCCTATGATTTCACAATGTAAGGTTTTGATGTCATGGTGGAATTAGATTTTTCTTTTCAAATTGAAGCAAAAGAACTTATTTTTTGCGATTGTGATGATACATACTTGATGAGGGCAAAGATTTTTAGTTTATTTGTTTTAGATTATAATGAAGCCTAGTAAAATGGTTCATGTGAACTTGTTAAATTGTTCTTGTTTATTCAAGTTGATTTGTCTAAGTTGATTTGTCATGTATTGAAAATATTTTCTAAGTTGATTTGTCATGCATACATTGAACAAATGGTAATCTTTCTTCTTGTTTTTATTGTTAAATTGTTCTTCAAACAACTTAAAGTTAAAATTCCCTTTTACGTAGTTGTTAAATTGTTATTGAAGTTGTTAAATTTTTCTTGTGTTTCTTTCAAAAATTTAAATTGTTCTTGTTCTTTTTGAATCGTTAAATTGTTCTTTAAACAACTCGAAATTAAATTGTTCTACAAGTTGTTAAATTGTTCTACAAGTTGTTAAATTGTTCTTGTTCTTGTATTAATTGTTAACAATATTATAAGGATTTCTTGGTGATATTATTGAATGTTATATAACCTAATTATTATAAACTTTAAATATAGGAAATGATTTTGAATAAGGTATGGGTCAAAGTAAAAGATCGTTCATCTATTGAATATGTAAATGGTGTTGATGAGTTTCTAAATTTTGCTCTTTCCAAAGTAAGAGAAGATGATCGAGATAGTACTACTATTAGGTGTCCTTGTAATAGTTGTCGCAATATATTTCTTAAAACAAAATGTGATGTAAGATTAGACTTGCTTAAGAGAGGAATGTATGAGAAGTACACTTTTTGGGAACTTCACGGGGAAGAATTAGTTGAACCAAGTGATGGGGATGATGTTAATGAGTCGAATGACACTGATAGTAGTTTCACAATGTTGCAAGATGCATGTGGAGTTGGTGCTATGAATGTTGGGAGTGCTGAAGAGACTTTAAATAATGTTGAGGAGTATGAGAAACCTAATGCAAATGCAAAAAAGTTTTTTAAACTTTTAGAGGAGTACCAAGAACCATTAACAATGCATGGCACAACAATGTCTAAGTTGTCATATATAGTTAAATTATTACATTTTAAGGTTTTGAATAATTGGTCTGATAACTCTTTTGATAGTTTACTCCAATTAGAACGTCAAGGCTATGGAGCTTACCTTCCAACTTCTTATTACGAGGCTAAGAAACTCATTAAAGAGTTGGGCCTTGATTATTATAAGATTGATGCTTGTGAAAATGATTGTATTCTTTATTAGAAAGAGCAAGAAAAATTAATTGAGCGTCCCACTTGTGGTTTATCAAGGTGGAAACAAGGAAAGGAAGGCTTTTCTAAGGGGGTAAAGATTTCTAGAAAAGTGCTAAGATATTTTCCATTGAAGCCTAGGCTACAAAGGATGTACATGTGTAGAAAGACATCCAAAGACATGCGTTGGCACAAAGAAAGGGATGCTACTAAAACATATAGAGTGAATGATTGTGATAGGATCATAGATGATGATGCCCTTTCTAGGGAAGAGGAGGATGATACGTTTTTGGAGGATGAGAATGCGAGTGCGCTGGATGATGCAATGAGACATCCATTTGACTCCTTTGCATGAAAATCATTTGATGAAGAGTATAGTGAATTTGCTAAAAGGTGCGAAATGTTAGACTTGGACTAGCTTGTGATGGCTTTCAGCCTTTCAATAATTCACAACATAGCATATGGCCAGTGGTTCTTATCCCTTATAATTTTCCTCCTTGGTTATGCATGAAACCTTATTCATTTATGCTATCTTTACTAGTACCAGGTCCAACAAGTCCTGGAATTAATATGCACGTATACCTTCAACCACTTATTGAGGAGTTAAAGGAGCTTTGGGACGTTGGTGTTAAAACCTATGATGCTTACTCTAAAACAAATTTCATTTTGCGTGCATCACTACTATGGACTATCAATGACTTTCCTGCATATGCAGATTTTTCTGGATGGTCTACCAAAGGTTATTACGCTTGTCCATGTTGTCATAAGGAAACTAAACGGACTTCGTTGATGCATAAGGGTGGTTATTTAGGGCATCGTCGTTGGCTTCCAATAAATCATAAGTGGAGAAATGATGCCAATTCTTTTGACGGTAAAATTGAAAAAGATGTTGCACCAGTTCCATTGAGTGGGGATGATGTATTACAACATTATAGCCGATTCTCACAAGTAAAATATGGGAAGATTGTAGGGAACAAAAGAAAAAGGGATGCTTCTAATAGCTTGTTTGGGTGGAAAAAGAAAAGCATTTTCTTTACCTTGCCTTATTGGAGGAAATTGAAAATTCTTCATAACTTGGATGTTATGCATATTGAGAAAAATGTCTCTGATAATATCTTGGGTACTTTAATGAGCATACAAGGCAAAAACAAAGATACTTTAAAGGCTCGATTGGATTTGGTGAAGATGAAAATCAGAGATAAGTTGCATCCTAAAGTGCTTGATGGTAAGGTACGTGTTCCTATTGCTATATATACATTGAGGTCAGATGCAAAGGTTGCCATATGTCGTATGCTTGCAAAAATGAAATCTCCCAATGGATATCTATCAAACATTTCTCGTTGTGTTAAAGATAATGGAAAAAAGATATCATGTTTGAAGAGCCATGACCATCATGTTTTTATTGAGCAGTTGCTTCCCCTTGCACTTCGTGGGTTTTTACCTAAAGAGGTTTATGACCCTCTGATTGAACTAAGTTTTTTTTTTCGAGACCTTTGCTATAAAAACATAAGTGTTGGTCAATTGGAAGAACTTGAAAAAAAAATTCCTTACACCTTATGTAAGTTGGAAATGATATTTCCACCGGCTTTTTTTGATGTTATGGTGCATTTAGTTGTACATCTGGCAACTGAGGCAAAAACTGTTGGACCAGTTCGATATCGGTGGATGTATCCTATTGAGAGGTATACTTTTTCTTTAAGAAATATACTCATGTTTGTCAATTATTCAAATACTAACATAACATGTCTTATTCTATTAGGTATCTCCGAACATTAAAATCATATATTCGAAATCGAGCACATCCAGAAGGTTGCATTGCTAAAGGTTATTTGGCAGATGAGTGCTTAACATTCTGCTCTAGGTACATGAGTGATATTGACACTAAATTCAATCGCAAGGTAAGAAATGACGATGAAGATATAGAAGAGGATACCATAAAATCAAACCTTGAGGTTTTTAGACCACTTGGACAAACCATTGGGGGGAGTACACCAAAACATTTAGATCATCTAGAGTGTGATCAAATCCATTTTTATATTCTTCAAAACTACGATCCACTTCTTAAGTTTGTCCAGTAAGCCATTTTTATTCCTTATGTTTAATTAGTTTGAATTGTATAGTATATTTTAGGCTGTAGAAGCCAGTTTTATTTGTTTTTATATGATTTCATAGGAAACATAAGTTGGAATTGGAGAAGGAATGTCCAAGAAATGTAGAACGGAAGCACAAAGAACAATTTTCCAAATGGATACAAAATCAAGTAAGAAAGCTTTTAAGTAATACATTGTAAATGGTTTCCTTCTTAAGTTTGTCTAGTAAGCCACTTTGCTGATAAAGTATGTTAACATTTGTTCATTTAGGTACAAAAAATTTATAAACTTGGATGCTGTGATAAAGACTTGTATAATTTGGTTTGTGGTCCTTCTAGAGTTGTAGGGCATCACACAGCATACATTGTAAATGGTTTCCGTTTCCACACCAGTGATAGGTCAGAAAATAGGGAAACACAAAATTCAGGTGTCATGGTGCGTGGTGATCCTGGAGAAAATCATGTATTTGTGTTCAAATGCAGTTGGTTTGATGTAGAAAACCTTGGTAGAGGGTATAAGGTAGATGAGCATGGTTTGATTAGTGTGAATAAGAATAGACTTTTGAAGTCAGATGATGTGTTTGTGCTAGAATCCCAAGTGGAGCAAGTATTTTACATAGAAGATGAAAACAATGAGAATTGAAAATTTGTTATAAAAGCACAACCAAGGGATTTGTATAATATGAGTGCTAGTGATCTAGATAATGAGGATATAGATGTAGATGCCTTTCAACAAGTAGAGGTGGAAGTTAATATTGAAGATGAATGCACTAATGGCGTACATACTGACAATTTCAGAGTTAGTTTGTCGTTGGCTACAAATATGTTTATGGATTATAAAGGAGAACAAGTAGTGCAAATGGTTACACAACTATTGGAAGATGACAATTTCATTAATGATGGTGATATTGAAGTCTTTGAGGAATCGAATGAAGTTGAAGAAGAAATTTGATTTTGATTCTTCTCCTTGATTATGTTATGTTGTACAATATTTACATTCACTATTATCTTTCTTGTTATCTATATGAACAATTCGGCTACTATTCAATATTTTCCTGCTCTATCTTGAAATATATTGTTTATTTTTTCCGCTCTATCTTGAAATATATTGTTTATTGTTGAAGCTACCTTTTGTTTGATAATTTTGCAAAAATATCTGAATAGATAAAACATGGTTGGGAGAGAAGGGGAAAGAAAATATGCAGTCGAAGTATTGCCCCCGGAAAACTTATGAGTCGTGTTCAAGCTAGTCGGACGCAATTGTTTAGCAAGCAAAATGTAGCTGACCAATTCAATAATAGCTCTAACCCACACATCACAGACGAGATTGCTCATGCGGTTAGCAAAAGTAAGGTTTTTTTTATTTCAATTCAACAAATTAAATTTTTTTTTGTTGAATTCACTTTGATTTTCATTGTCTTTACCCTTGTATATTTGGAGAGGCAACGAACAACTTATGAAGCGCATATAAACAAAGCAGCACCAACTGAATTGCCAGCAACTAAATCGCCAACAACTAATGCGCCGACCTTGAATGACCATAACTTGATTCATGGAGACGATCTTCAAGGTTATGAAGAAACTGCTACACCAATCTTGAATGACCAAGCATCAGAAGGCGTCATTACCTTAATGGATGAAAGTACTTTATTGAAAACTTGACTTTCACGTTTCTAGTTTGTAATTATGGGTTTTTTTTATATATATTATTGATTATTGATTATTATACGCATACTTGGTAAGAGAAAGAAAAGAAGCAACTAGGTTAATGAGTATGGGTGTGTTGTGAGGACAAAAGCTCCCTTGAATGTGAAAAGTTGGAAAGAAGCATTTGAGGCAGCTAAAGAAAGTATTTTGAAGGAAATACAGGTTATGTTAGTTATTAATTTCTTTATTAATATCAGTTATATATTTAACGCTATAGTTTTCTGGTTTTGGTTGTACTTATCATCTTACCTTCTTTGTGCAGGAGAAGTTTGAAATTGATAAGTCTAGTGACTACTTCCGAATGTATGCATTTGTCTTAGAAACCATGCAACGTTTATGTAGATTGTACAAGTGTAGGTTGCACAATTACTACAAAAGTGCGAGATGCGGAAAAACTGACGAGGAGCGCAAAAAGAAACCTCCTCTTGACTTACCCCAACCTCAATGGGAATATCTCATCAAGTATTACGGATCTGACAAATTTTAGGTATTTCTTTAATTAAACTATGTACTATTTATGAACTATTTATGTAAGAAAACAACTCAACATTGAGCCGATGTATATGTAAAACTTCATAATGTTAGAATTCATGGTAAATTGGTAGTGCGTATACTGATATACCTATAACAAAATACAATTGAACACATGCCAGTATTCGACTGATAGAAATGTTTGACAAGCTGTAACAAAATGCATAAACTAACGTGCATAGATACATCCATTTGTCTAAACATAAATTTTTTTGATGTATCTGCTCGTCGATGATGCCATTTAAGAATTACCAATAATAGCAAGAACTTGATTGGCATCAACTTTTGTAATCATCGTGCAGGTCATAAGTGAGAGGAACTCTAAAAATCGGAATTCTGACAAGAGAACTAAGCATATGACTGGAAATTTATCATTTCCTGAATTAGAAGATGTATTGGTAAGATAAACCTATTTTATTATGTTTATTGAATGTAGTATAAAATAATATCAATAACGTTGTATTATTTGAATAGATAAAAGAGAATGCTAATGTGAAGCTAACTGCTGATAAAGTTTGGCTTATCCAACACACTCGTAAGAATGATCAAGGAAAACTAGAATGGCTCGATACACGGTCAAAAGAAATCCATGTATGTACAACAACCCATTATAACTATATTTTTCTTACCCTTGTATGATTTTTTTTATTATAATATGCAATTATATATCTTGTTTATGTAATAGGTGAAGTTGAAAGATGTTGTTGCTTCAGCTGCGGATTCAATGACACAAGATGAAATTTTGCTTAGAGTTCTGGGCCAAAAGTCAGGGCATGTACGTGGAAAAGGGACAGGGGTACTTGCATATTCTAAAGACAAAGCACAAATAGAATAACGTAAGATTGTGGAGCAACAACAAGAGAAAATTCAAGAGCAACACAACAAATTAAAGATTTGATGGAAAGTCAGTTGCTACAACAACGACAATTTGAAGAATATAAGGCACAACAACAAGAGGCAATTGAATCGATGAAACAAAGCATACAAGAGGCAATTGAATCGATGAAACAAAGCATCTTACAACAGCTACAGAAAGTTCAATGATTGTCATGAATGCTTATTAGGTTAATGATGCTTTCTTTTGCATTTTTTCAATATATACTTAGCCTTACAACATGCTAAAAAGACATGTTTTTAATATATATTTGGCCTTTCTTTTGCGTCCAATTAGGAGTATTGACGGCTTGTGTTGTAGTTTTAGTTACAATGGCATTAGCTGGTTTGCATTTTAGTCCAATTAAAAGTATTGCCGGCTTGTGTTTGATTTTGTTGTCATGGGTTCTGGTCTTTGGCATATGCTTCATGCTATGTTTGAGTTGAAATTGCGATGGTTTGATTGTGAATTTGATCCTAAATTCTAAATGCTTTCCTTATACACGTAATGCTTTTGTTAGTGAATATCATGCTAAATGCTTTGCTTATTATGTCTCAACAAAAAGTGTAGTGATGGTTTGATTGTGAATATCATGCTAAATGCTTTCCCTATAAAGTACTCAATATTGGGGCTCATTTGATTCTCAATTACTAACAAAATTATTTGGTGTAGGTAAACATATCTTTGTTGGAAATTTTTTGTAGTCAATGACAAAGTTAATGATAGCTACAAGCATTTTGGATGCGCGATGTTTTGGGTTATGAAGTAGCTATATGTGCACTTGTAAATTTTTAGACTTTTTCAAAGTGTCTTTCACTTGTAAATTTTTGCATGAAAACTTGTATACGGTAGAAGAATTATTTTGGAAAATTGCCTATTCGTTACATGTATATGAATTACGTATATTTTTGACACACGATAATATTTTGGACGTGTGATATTTTATGATACGAATTAATATATAATGATAGTCGGTGATATTAGTTTAGTTGGTTATAAATTATTTATTATTTTAATTGTCTAATTTATATATAGATTGTAGGTTGTTTCAGAAGATAACAAAGTCGTTGCGAAAAATGTGTATGTTTTTTGCAGCGGTAATAGTTGTTGCTAAAAACATTAATAACAAATTTTACTTAATTGTTTTCCCTACAGTAAAGTCGTTGCAAAAGATTGACTATCATTTATTGCAAAAACTTGAATTGTTGTGAAAAACAGGAATATTTAACAACGAAAATAGTTGTAGCTAAAAATGCAGAAAAAATTTGGCAACGAGCTTTTTTATAGCTAAAATCGTTGGAAGGAATTGCAACAATACTTCTTTTGCAACAATAGAACTCGTTGCAAAAAACAGATACCTTTTGCAACCATCATAGTCGTTGCTAATAGCTTTAGCTACGGCTGTACCCGCAACAACGGAATTCGTTGCAAAAAACATTTTTAGCAACGAAAGCAGGTTTTTAGCAACAACTTTTTGTGTTTCTAAAAACAACTTTTCTTGTAGTGTTGGTTGAAGCCCTATAATATGTTTTATACTTTAACATGATATGATGTCAAAGAATCAACTCAACCAAAAACTTAAAATCATGATTGAAGTTCCATAATATATTATAGTATTCTAACAAGAGCCACCCAATAGTCATATACATATTATAATCTAGGAACTTTTATGCCACATGTAATCATATCAAAGCCATTCCTAAATACAATTTTCCCGCCGCTATATACTACTTCATTCATATTCCAACCTAAGAAATTATATATTTCTATGCAATGAGTACTTCTCTTTATGGGTATACAACTGAATATGAAAGGGTTTAATTAATTACTGTCAATTGATCATAAACCAAATTGTAATAGTAATAATAATTTACTTCAATTGAAAGCAAAATTTACTAACATATTTACTGCACACCAAAAGAAAATGAAGCACTTCTTTTAAGGATAAGCATAAATTCCTCCACAATGATAATATTTCCGCATTATAAGTTGTTTACAGTGAAAAGGATCTGAAAACAGCATCTTGATTATTGAGTACTTTACTTTTAAACCATTTCTTTGTCTATAATAATAATAATTCAAAAGTGAAGAAACAAGAATATAAAGTACATTTTACTTGGTCACCGAAATTCCACAGGTAATATCAATTCCCTAAATCTTTATTTATGAATTATAGGTCATTATATACTTTTGATTATAGTATGCACGTTTTTACTAATTAGGTAAATAATGCTATGAATAACGATTTAGTGCCATAATAATTAGGAAGATGAATCAACTCAATTATCAATTTAGGCTTAAATTAATAGTTTAAATGGTACAATATTAAAATTTATTCCCTCTGTTTTTACATTTTTATAATATACTTGTGAATTTTTCACTAATTTTATTTTAATATTTTTTATTCTTTATGATTCTCATCATGAGAATATCAAATAGTAATGAAGAGAATAAATATCAAAATATCAAAATTTTTGTTTGTCTAGGCAAGGATGTTGTCCGATAAAAATAGCTACCAACCAAGAAAACACTAAATATATAATTTCTTAGTTCTAAATTATGTGTAACATTAGAAATATTGCACTATTTCTTTATCATCCTTAATTATAATTTGTTTTTAATCTATAAGTAAAAACATAGTAAGGTTGGATCTGTCTGCTTCGTTTCAATTCAAACATTATTAATATTAAATTATTATACTACATTCAATATACTAATATAATTCAATCCTAAATATTTCTAATTGCACATTGAAACATTGAAACAAATCAAACAAAATCTTACTTAAATATATTTTGACATTTAGATTAAGATTAAAATATAAATTAAAAGTGATTAGTAAATAATTTTTAAAAATGAAAAAAGACAAATCATTTTTGTATCTTTCGTGCAGGTGCATTTTGTTATCATTTTTACATTAAGTTCATATACACATACAACCACTGTGTTTATTTACTTTTATAATCTTCGTAAAATTATTAGTGTAATAATTAGATGATAAATATATGATTTTTTTGGAATAATAAAATTTTACAAAATAATATTTTAAATTTGAATATGTTTGTTACTTATATAGTAATATATATACATGTGTCGTTATTGTTTAGTCTCGTTCATAACTTAAATCCTTTTTTTTGTAATTTAGCAAGACTGGTTAAAAATATATTATAAATTTGTTATAAAAAAAAATCTTTTAAATACCGTATATAGCACGGGTAAATAACTAGTTTAATGTTATTGTTGTTAATCTTAATCCTTAGCTTCATTAATTGGTAGTAGTGTGGTGGATAATATTAATTATTAATAACATCATAAAAGTAACTTGTATGTTATATCAAATATATATGAATTAAGAAGACAAAAATGCCGGCCATAGAGCAACTAATGGAAATGGAACATGCTGCCCACAATATCAATACACGTAAATTACTGCTTTATGCATGTAATTGACACATTGTTTAATTAGCAAATCCAATGGAGTTCCTATAAAAATAAAATATTAATTAATAGTATTACTCTCTCTCTCCCGAATTAGTAATATATATTAGTTTAGTATTATTATAGAAACTCGTGTAATGATAAATTTATTATAATTAAATATATAAAAATATAACTTTAAAGAATAACGTTTTTTCATTCAATTAAACATATTAAATTCTAGGTTAAGCATACAGAATTGCTATAATAAATTATATAAATACAAAAGAAAATTTTTTGATTTATTATTGAATTAATTTTCGAAACCAATATCCAAACCTAATAATCAAAAATAAAAATCTTTAAAAAAAATCAAAAAATAAAATCAGTCTTTAAGTTAAAGTCTACTGTCTTAATTAAAGGTATTGCTAGAAGATTATATGATAATGGATAATAAGTAATAACTATCATAATCTAACTTTAAATTCGTAATCTATGCTGTCAATGCTTACTTTAATTAGCATGGGATAATATTTTTTTGTCGTTTTGTTTACATTATGCTTTTAGCCGAAATATTTCCTTTGTTTTTCTAATAGGAGCGAAATATATATATATTTGTTTGAGTTATCTTAATACACTACACTATTTAACCCTTTCAATACCCACTATATCACATAAGTATATTATTTAAGGTGGTCCCTCCACTTTCTTAATATTCGTGCCCAATCTAAATCAGATAATTAAAAAGAATTAGAGATAGTATATTATATTTGAGAAATATCCATAAAATAAGAAATAAAATTTGTATATAATCCAAAACATTATTCTAATAAAAGTCGGGGATTTTGGGTTTAAGTTTGATAAAAATTATTTCCACTAACCGAAAAACTACTTTACTCTTAAGTACTACCGAGGCACATTTATATATTAAAAATAATGGACAATATATGAATTTATATTTACGCAAAATGCGGGTCGTTTCTGATTTTAGATAAAGTAGGTATTTGTTTAGGGTCTAGAGTTAGAAAGAGCCCTAAAAATAGAAAATGTTAGTTAATGAAGTAGATACTTAAAAATTTGCAATTTATGAGTAGTTCTTTTATCATTTAAGAATTATATGACATGTCTATATTTTTAATGCTAATTATGATATATAGGGTCCATCTTTGTTATTTTTCCAAACACTCGTTTGAATTCAGAATTGACCCTTAATAAAGTGCGCCCATTTCTTTCAATTTGCCTATAACACATACAATGTCAGAAACGACACTAATGTTATTCTAGCTTTTACTCCCATGTAATCATTATTGAAGTACTATAGTATGAAAAGACAAACATATATATGTTTTCCAATACTCATTATTTTTTAGCCACCAACTTAAGTGTTATGATATTGATTTAAAAATTAGCTAGAATAAACATTAATTTTAATCCATTAATGATTTTATGGTGAACGACTAATTGATCAATTTATTTATCTTAAAGAAAATTCAATCAATTACACATGCATAATTTGAAATCCTTGATCTATTGGATCAATCTTTTTTTTTAAAAAAAATATTCAATTGGATAAGAAGATTAACTAAAGCTAGCGAACATATACTAATTTAATATTTGGGCAATGAAATTAGTTTTGAGAAAGACTACCAAACTTGCCAACTTTTATAGAAGTAGATCTGTAGATGCAAGTATGATGTCAAAAAGTGTATTTGCACCCAATGAGTTACTTATCTAATTAAATGTATAAGAAAGATGAGAGGTTATATCTGTCAAGGAACCAACTCAACCAAAAGCTTAAGTTAATGGTTGAGGCCCCAGGATATGTTATATACTCTTAAACACGCCCCCTCACACGAGACCCCATTGGGCTAGAAGTGTGGATGCGCATAGGCGCTGAATATTCCACTTTAAATGAGGGGTGGTTGAGCGAACCCGTGACCTCTCACGTTGGCTTCTGATACCATGTCAAGGAACCAACTCAACCAAAAGCTTAAGCTAATGGAGGATATGTTATATACTCTAACAATATCAAAATTGAACCCGAGACCTTATATAAAAAATAATACTTGTAAGTGTATAGGACTCCACTCAATACTCCAATTTGATTTATTTTAATTTTATTATTTTTGAAGTCAAAGTGATTTAATTAGAATTTTATTTCTTTAATGATTACTATCTTCAAAATTGCATGATCTTTAACAATTTACAAATATGTGCGTACCTTTTTCCTTCATGTCTAGAAAATATTTATTAAAAAGTAAAATTAATTCATTGATAAAATAACTATGCCACATTTACATTAAAATTAATAACAAAATTCATTAAATTTAAAATCAAATAGCAATCTAAATTAAGAAATCATCATCCTTGTAGATGATATTTGACACTTTTCCATATTACCTTTTGCACATCATTGTTTAACATGACTACTTTCAACAAGAAAGTTGAATCTAATACAATTTTTTGTAGATGTAAGATTGATATCTTCTTTAAGACTGCAAATTTTTTATCAATAAATAAACTTTTATCATATAATTATGACTCCAAATTCTCACAAAAAGAGACATAAATATCCTATAAACAGATAAAAATAAAACCTTAAATGGATACGATAAATATGATGAGAGTTGTTTTAAATATAAAAAATTGAAATGCTTACCATCAATCATTGATTAGCTATTATCCTCATTTATTGGGTTAAATCTATTTTATTGGATTTTTATAACTCTCACCGTTAGAATTTAAGTTATGATTTTAAATTTATGGTTATAAAAGTTAGTTTGTTGATGAAGATTTTTGCATATCACAAATTAAGGTATCAATCTTACATCTCCAAAAATTATATCCTATTTAATTTTGTATGAAATTACTTCAAATTGAAAGACTCATTCATTGAAAATATCACGATTGAAATACTCACTTTATACTAGTCTGCTCGTCTTGAATAAAATTGTCTCACTATGAGATTGAATCGTATAATTTGCCTATTTCTTTAATTAATCATTTTAAGATTGTAAATAATCAATTTAAAGTTAAAAATGATCACTTTTAAACTAAAAAAATAATAGCTTTAAAATTATTAGCAATTATTTTAAGGTTGTAAATCATCATTTTAAGACGATAAATGTACATTAGTGAATATGTGTATTCTAGTACCTTGAATTCCACCCTAAAATAAAGGGTCCGATTTCAAATATGACCCATCAAGACGTGTGGATCAGAGCAACTTGACCCAAAATTTGATCACAAAAAACAATTGTCTCAAGTGGGTATGCAGTGGCCAACATGGGGTGACTCATCACTTTGAAGCCACTGTTAAGGAAACATTCTGTGTTGTGTATGATAAAAGTATCTAGTTTATTGACCTATTTCATGTCTATTTATCAAATACATTACATTTTCTAAATAATTCTAATTATTAATTATATATTTCTACCAATTTGCATTTCCTGAGTTTGATGAGTAAATGGGGTATGGACTAACAAAATAAATGTTTAATTAGGTATTTTTTAGGATGAATTTGGTTTTCAAAAGTATTTATACATCTAAAATATTCTTTTGTAATGAAAGGATTTAAGTAATAGCGGAGCAAAGAGTACAAGATTGTACTTTCTAATAATTAAAGCCTTACTCAACCATTAATAGTAGAATAGTAACAATATTTGACGTTGTTGGTTTTAAAACCTTCACCAACAATATCACAAGTATAGGCACGTCACCAATTGAACTACGCTAAATTGATGAACAACAATAAGGAGTTTGTTAATTTATGAAACTCCTGCTTTCATAGAATCTAGGCGATCGGGCACCTTACTTTATATGATCTAGGCAATCGGGCACCTTATAGGCCTAGAATAGCCCTTCGCCTTAACTATATTTTATATGAAGCTAGAAATGAAAATAATTATTTGATCAATCCATATCTATTACAATGATGATTAGTAAAGATGTAATTAGTCATGGACATTCAGATTATTGATCTAATTCTCATTATATATCAAAAAATTATACGCCTAAAAAAAAGAAATTAAACAATTATAAAAAATACCATAATTAAAATTAATAATCAAAATAAAATGGACTCAAAATATATTATATATTTTACTTCATCATATAAATAATTATAATAATGGTAATATCTACTTAATTCTATTAATCATTATCCCATGTGGCAATGTTGACCTCCTTTGCCTGCCCATAATAACGTAAAGCCAAATACCCAACCATTTATGATCACATGCCTTGTAACATCCCCCCTATCATGTATGGTTATATATGAACTATCAACTATATATATAGGAGCTTATGGCCCTACTTCTAAATTGTGCCAGAAAAACTTTAGCTTGTTCAAATTTTAGGAGATCTTATGGGACTTCCCACTTCTCTTCTTTCTTTCATCCTTTCTATTATTCATCTAAATTTCATTTTAAATAGGTTCTCGTTTTTGATTTTGAATTAAAGGTGAATTTAATATGAAATTTAAATAAATTTATAATTGTCTAACACTTTGATGTCGCAATATAATTTTCATCTACTCTCAATAACAAATAAAAGTAACATAAAATATTATGACTTTTAGCCTTAAAGATATGCAAAAATTTTTACTATTAAAAATTTCTTATATGTTAGAGTACTTTAAATTTTATTAAACGTCTTAATATTCATACAAATTAGTTCAATAGCATTTTTAGATCAAAATACCATAATAATAATGTATAGATGTATACATAAATCTAATAAAACATGTTCTTCTTTATGTATAAAATAAAATTCTTATAACTTTAATGTTGGGGTTTAAGGCACACACCCCTCTTACCGTTCCCCAGATACAATTCTGTTTGGATACTTCACTCATTGGCGTGCATAGAGGTTTTCAATGGGCCATTAATTCGATTTTGAGTTTGGTCAAAATTTAGTCTTATACATATATTGGTTTTTACATCATTGTAAATTCATTTTTGATGTTGGATCAAAGTTAAATTTGATTATCCAATATCGCGTAAATATCGATCTGATCTGTTTTAAATACTTCTAGTATACACCACAACATCCTTTATCTTACTTTTATAAAAAAAATTATTATATGTGTTATACAATGTTACAACAATATTCTTCTTAATTTCTAGATATATCTTTAGTATTCTTAATGTCTAATTAACTTTAATTTTCATTTGGAGAAATTACTTTTCAATTTTATGTAGTTAATGTGTAATATTATATGTTAGTGGACGAATTCGAAGCCAAGAAAGTAGTATTAGAGCCACATGTTGGACACTTTGGATGTGTGGTCTTCATAGATATGATTTGGTGAAAATGTTATCTGGGAAATGTTCTTATTACTTATTAGAATTAGAAAGAGTTGAAAGCTAACAATACACATGTTAAAAGGTTTAATCATCATTCACAATTTCGGCATGTTTTATATATGAGTCATAAATCACGTTTGAGATGCATTTATAACACTGAATATGCGAATTTTAAATTAGTCAGATTGTCGAGGAATTTTCACTTTATTTTTAAGACAGAAATTCAATATTAACTACCTAGAAAATAAAAAAAAAAATTTTCTTTCTCTCTTTATTGATACGGATTCTCTAACCAATTTTCAAATAAAAAAAAATAATAAATTGATTATTTCTCATAGCTTCGAAAATATTACACACTCACAACATAATCTCTATATGGCATATACCATAATCTGCGTGCCCTTATATATCAATGTCCAATCATATTGATTATTAAGGTAAATATATATTTTATTGTTTTAAGACAAGCTCATACAAAGAGATTATTTCTCAAATTGATTAATTAATTTAATATTATAAATGATCACTTTATTGCTATAAAAGATCATTTTAAGACAATAAAAAGCAAACACTTTAAAACAATAAGTGATAAGTTTATGATATATCATCGCTTAAAAATTATAAGTAATCACTTTAAAGTTTAAATTAGTTGCTTTAAGATTATAAATGATTACTTTAAGGTTATAAGTAATGATTTAAAATTATAAGTAATCAGTCACTTAATAACTATAAGTGTATATTGAGCCGGCCGATAGAGATTTTGAAAATTCTTGTGTATATACCGATACATACACATGATGAAATACCTCTACATATAGTAAAAGAAATAAGTCTACTTTTAAGAAGAAATAAGACTTTTTACTTTTGAAAAATTGATTAAATTTAAATGTTTAGAACAATCAAAAATAACAAATGTCTACTATATATGAGAAATCTAAATCACTATTTATAAAACTTTATAACTCGTTTTATATGAGATCTTTTCATCTACATTATTATATAGAAAAATGAATAAGAAACTAAAAGATAAGATTCATACTTCCTGATGCTCAAAGTCTCGCTCTTTCGTTCTATTGAAATTACTGTATTTAAATTGTTTATATAAGAACTTTTTAGGTTAAAAACAACAATTTCTGTGAGGCAAAGAATAGTACATACATTATAAAGTTACAACTAATCTCCTAAGTGCACCAGCATGCAACCATGGTGCTTTGCTTTACAATATACTTATTACTTTTTCTGTCTCCTTAAACAAAAACGATATAATTCAAAAAATTCTTATATACTTAAATTATATGATACTTTTTCATAAGAACAGATAGAGTAACATTGTAGTCCTTATAATAAATCAAACACAAAAATGGTGATTTTTAAAAAATATATATGAAAAGTCGAGAAAATATAGTGTGAAATAAATAGAGAGAATGAAGTATATAGATAATAGGAAAAATTACCTAAAATAATTCAATCTTTTCATGATTTTCCTATAATAATCTCACCTATTGATTAACCATGAATAATCCCAAGAGGATACTTTCCTAGAGTAACCCGGTAACCCTATGACTTGTTATAACAAGTTTTTTTTGTTTTTTTAAAGATAGATTAAAATAAAATGTCGAAAAAATGTGAAAAAAATATTTTAAAAAATTTCTGTTTTTTTTAATTATTCAAAATGTTTTTTGAGAATTTTCAAAATTTTTCTCTAATTTTGCATTAATTTCAATTTATTTTTTGATGAATTACCTACTATAGCAGGTCTTCGGGTTACCTAAGCTTACTCTAGACAAATAACCCCTAATGTTGAAATTATTCATGATTAATCAATAGGTGGGATTATTATAAGAAAATTATAAAAATATTAAATTATTCTATATAATTTTTCCTACATATTATTTAAAAAAATTAGATACATGTGTATTTGTAATTAAAGAAGTTGTGAAATCTATTTCTAAATAAAAAATGATACAAAATGAGTTGGACTACTAAAAAAGGAGTAATACAGTTATACATACATTCGTACAAATACATGGCACGTGGAGCCTACTGTAGATCACGTGGGTATGAAGTCCCTAAAATTTTGCGAGACATGTGATGTGTTTCGTAAGACAAAACAGGGAAATTGGGGCTGCTGTCAGTCTCAGCCTCAGGCGTTCTAAGAAGAAGACGGTGTCGTTTACCTTTCCTTAACTCGAAGCTCCCAATCAGCTGCAAAACCGCAGGTACCACTGCCACAATACCATAAAATATGATAGTAATTAAATCTAACTATTATTAGTGATATTACTTTATTTAATGTGTCAATAAGATTAGTTGTAATAGGATTGTTTTGATAACTTAACTAATACTTTCTCCGTTATGCTATATTTGCTACATTTGATTTTTTACGCAATTTAATGTGTTATTTTAATCATTTATATACTAAACTATACACATCTAAAAATTAAAAAAAATCAATATTATGAAACTATGCAATTAGACGATTTAAACACAATTTACTATATTTTTCTTATATATTAGCCCCAATATGTAAAATAAGCTTGAACGATAAATAGTGTCAATAATTACAATGTAACGAGTAATTTAGATTGGAAGAAGTGCTTCCTTTGGTTTTCAAATTGATTGTTGCACTTATGTTTTCACGCTATTTAATGGTTTATTTTGATATAATATATTTGATTATGTGCAGTAAAATTATATAAAAAAAGTTAATATTATAAAAATATGCATTAAGACAAATCAAATACGATTTCATATGACTATGTTTTTTCTTATACATAAAGAATAAAAAGTAAAACAATAACGATTGATGAATAGTACTTTTTCGTTTTTATATGTTCTTATCAAATAAAATTTACGAATTTTAGTATCAGACTTTGACTATGGTTTCTCGTCGATCTATATAAAAAACATAGTCAAGTAGAATCTTGATAGATTTGTCTCGATATATTTTTTTTAAATATCAACTTTTAGAATTTCAAAAAATGCACAATTAAAGTTTTTTAACTTTTAAGTTTGCATTAGAAAAAGTGAATTAAACGGTTATTTTTATGCTAAATTTTTTATTGAACGAAACCTAATAATTATTGATAAAAATGTCATCTGACATCACGAACATAAAATTAAGTTAGTAAAGAGATATTTAACAAGAGTTTACAGAAAAATTAATAGTATTTATTTATGATGATACTTGTTCACCATTAAGTGAATTCTAATGATTAATTGACTCCTTTAACAAAATAGCATATACTTTATCCATGTTAAGAGTTGTATGAAACAATGAATTATTACCACATCATTTGAGTTGTGCAACGAGCCAACGACCAACACGGGAACAACAGTAGTTTTGAGCTAGGTTGCACTAAAACGGACAGGACACGGACACGACACGGGTACGGAAAAACGCCAACTTAAAAATGACGGACACGGGGACACAAAAATGGTAATATAATAAATATATCAAATCAAAGATAATTTTACAATCTTTCATTTGATATTTGTAAATAAACACTTTAAAAACATAAAAATCACATAAAATGCAAATAAGTACCAAATAAACAACATGAGTATTTAAAAATCAAATTACAAACACATTAAAAAACCACAATTAAGAATTGAACTCTTAAGAAAAAATCACATTAAATTTTTTTTTTTTTAAAACGTGTCCTTCACTCTTGCCGTGTCCCTTGCGTGTCCTAGCCGTGTCCGCGTGTCCGAAAAAATATTAAAATATTGGACACTTCATTTGGCGTGTCGGACACGAATTTTCGCGTGTCCGTGTCCAACACGTGTCCGACACGGGACACGTCTGCCAATTGGCGTGTCCGTGTATCAGAGGTTTTGAGAAGGCCCTATTTAGTTCACATTAATAAAACTAAGTACTCAGTAAATAAGTTTTAGGTTCTGTTTAGTTTATTATTAATTTTTATTAATTATAATTAATTTTTAGTTTTAACCGTTACAATCAATTGTTAACAATAGCTATAAATCAATGTAAATAAGTAAAATTCAGTTATAATCAGCAAAAAAACAAATTCAATTATAAAAATCACTTTCGTTTGGTAAATGCTAGTTTTTTTTTAATAAAATTGGTTTCAATATATAAAAATCAATTTAACTAATAAATTAAAATCATATGAATTTAACATGACCTATGTGACAACTTTTCATCACCATATCGAAACCTACTTTTCAAAGCTAAAACTAACAAGATGCTACTAACTTTCAACTAAAATTCAAATTGTTTTAGATTAGGGTTGAATCTTAGGCCTCTATTTTATGGAAAAAATTATCTAAAATAATTTATTTATTGTTTGTTTGCTGTAAATAGTCCTTACTAGTGATTATTTTTAAATAATACAACCTTTGTATATTATTTGCTAACAGTACCTCTTTTCATATTTTAACCGACTACTATAGATACCTAACACCAAAGAGGAGTAGGGTAAGACCAACGAAGAAGCATAAGGGGGAAGAAGAAGTGAGCGTAACAGCTAGTAGGTACCTACATTAACCGATTAAAACATGGAAAGGGGTGCTGTCAGCAAAAAAAATATACAAGGGTTGAATTATTTAAAAATAATCAATAATAGAGATTATTCACAGCAAATAGACAATTAGTAGAATTATTCTGGACAATTTTCCTATTTTATATTGTATGATATATTTGTTTTTTACACTATTTTCAAGTATATAATCTAAATTTCAATATCTATAAAGAATTTCATAAAAAAAAACTATAAAAACTATATATACTTCATAAAAATTCTATACATCGAAACAAATCTATAAAAAGATTCAACATAAATATATGTTAACTTATATATATATATATATATATATATATATATATGAAATTTCATATTTAGATTGCTTTGTCTTTGTATAGAATATTTCAAAGGAACTTAACTATATCTACCCACTGATAAACAACCCAAAATTCAAATAAATATAAAAAAGTAGTGGTAATTAATTCACTAATAACAAATATATATCAGCAAATCTTATATGAGACCGTCTCACCGTGTGACGAGCTCTTACAAGCAGCCAATCAATAAAAAAACAAAAAAAAAAATGAAATTTAAATCATACAGAGCAACAATTTTTTTAAAGTGTTTGGGCTAATCTAATGGAGGTCGTCTCATGATGAGTCTATCTCAATAAAAAAAATTAGTAAAATATATTTTACTTATGTAATAGTAACGGATGATTTACCCATTTAGTCAACAAAGTTTTTCCCCTAATAAACAAACTAAATCACGGTTTTCCATACAAAATCTACCCATAGAGGAATTTTCTTAGTTGGTGAGTTTAAGACTACCGACAAATAGAATTAAGCACTAATATTATTTGACTAATTATATATTTTGTTGCACTCAATTAGTAGTTTGTCCATATAACCAAAATAAACCTGCCGCCGGTTACTTGACTTGATAACTTACGCGTTTGGAAATTCCCAGTACTTTGGAACACTTTCTTAGTAACTTCCCTTTTTGTTGTTCATATACTTGATTTGATTCTTTATTTAATCTGAATCATATTTTTGATTTTTCCCTACCATACACATGCTCAATTAGGTTGTGTTTTAATAGAATATAAATTAAAGTTCATTTTTGGACTTTAAATAAATTATTATATCAACTATTTTTAATATACAATATTGTTTTGAATTTACTTATGGTCTATGGACTATGAATACATCTAGTAAAAATGATTCTTGATAAATTCTTGTAGCGCTATTATTCCATCTCACTTTAATTCTTATCAAACTCCAAGTCAAACAATATATGGCGAATGCCAAAGATTAATTGTAAGTTCTTAATTGATGAGAAAATTACCAAATTAAAAATTAGGAATTTAAGCGCAAAAATTGTAAAATCAAATGCAATTAACAACACTAAGATTCAAATTCTATTGATATTCATCCAATGTAAGCTACGTCTTTTCTAAGCTAAAAAATGTTTATAAATTGATGAAAAAATAATGTTCTTGAAGTATTTTAATGAAGGTCTGCAATGGAAATCACACAAAGTATTATTTTGGGCCAAAGGGTTAGGATTACAAAACTTATACTCTTCTTTATGGGTATGAGTTGCAATCTTCTTTCCCTCATCAGACCCTGATTAAAATTTTTTCTATGAGTGGGATAGACTGGGTATGATGATGATGATGGTGGTTAGGATTACAAAAGAGAGAGAATCGGTTAGAATGAAGTAGTTACATTGGTGCAAGTGTATTGGGGAGTCTTTATAGATCGTGTTCCTAATATACAAATATTGGACTTAGAAAAAAAAAACACACGAAAAGACTTTTGATTCTTACGTCGAGTCGGCTTTAAGTGGCCTACAAACACAAGGAAAGCCGACTCCGCTTATTCCTTTGTCCCAACTCCCAAAGCTTCAACACTGAATCTTCATATATTAAGTGATGCGTGCAAGTGTTAAATGATCCAAGAACTCGATTAATCCCTCCAAGATCAGCCCCAAGATTGGCCTTGAACAAACGCCACACGATAAGCCTTCTGTTCTGAATGAACAGAAGGTGGCCAGAACAATTTCTGATGGATGGTTCCGTGCCTTGGACAGAAACAAATTGGTCTTATATCAACCAATTGGCCTCTTCCTCACACCAAGATTAAGATTCACTCTCTTAACCCTCGCGGAAAAACCGAATGCACTCTTTGTTTCACTCACAAAGAACTCACCCAAAGAAGGAAATTGCAAAGCAATTTACTTGAAGGAATTTTTATTAACAATCTGAATGAATCATACACTTGAGGATGTCCCTTTATATAGGACTCTAACGGCTAGTTTTGATGACTAACAAACTTAACTACTTCCGTGTCTAATGTTTAGAGCGTGTGTTATACATGAGTATTAAAAAAGAAATGCAATAAGTTGTATTTACAACTAAAATCAGCCTTATCAAAAAACTGACGAACACAGGTCCTTGTAGCTATACTCGTGGGTTCTGTGAGGACTATCAGCATTGTCCTTGGACCCTGGCTTCTTGGTCCATGTATAGAGATGCCTTCATCTAAGTTTCTTCGTTCTTTCATGCACCAGGTTGGGCTCTCCATATCTTGCAAGGTAGGCTGACAGATAGTTTGTTGTTCTGTCTATTTTGCTGCTTGTTTGCATTGATCAAGGCTTTTGTTTTGTCTGATTAATGCTGGGAGGCCTTCTTTTGATCCCACTTGGTCTTGCCTTGCCCTGATACTCGTGCTTGGTCCAGATTGGAGGCAGACTTCCTTATCTTGTAGGGTTTTCGTGCTAAATTTAGTAGGTTCAGCAAGTGTGTTGATCCAATTATGCTCATTATGGTTTAACTTGGATTGTAGGTTGTCAATAATTGGATCATTAAGTCCCTTTGTTATAGTCCACTTTGTACATGATGATTGGTAACCTAAATTTGCTTTAATTTTTTCTTTTGATTATATCATTATACTTTTAAATTTGCTACATTATATATTTATTTTTTCTTTCCATAATGGTATTGTACAACTAAATTGCTATATATTACTATTTATATACATGAAAACCCACATCTTTTATTTTAATATATTTAATTTACAAACTTAAATTATCTTTTAGTTTTGCCTACACAATTTTATTTTATTTTTTGCACTTGTTGTTTTAATTTATTTTCACTAACACAACTTACCAAAATTAAAATTCAACCTTTCAAATGTATAAAATTAAGAAAGATAAAGGAGAATCATACATCATTGATCATCACCATCATGCTTTGTGTGTTTCATTCATAAATTATATATGAGAAAAATCAATTGAATTAGTGAACTTAATAAACATAAAAGCATTGAAAGTAATTATAAAAATGATATAAACTTACTATAAGTCAACAAAATCAAAAGCAAATTAAATAAAGTAATTTTAACCAAAAATTTAATCTGATATAATCACAACACAACATATATTAGATATTTTAGAGTCATCGCTATTAATGTGTTTTATAAGCGGAATACACCAAATATGATAATGATCCTAATCAGTGATTAAGACAAAAGTAGAAAAAATGTAATTGATGCTAAGAGTAATATTCTCGATCATAGACACGCTTTACCACAAAAATTCCTAATCAATGACCGTAATTTATAAATCACTATAAAAAGACAAAAAGAATAATCATAATATACAAAACCAAAAAATTAAATTAAAATAACAAAACTCTCAGCCTATCAAATCTTACCACATAAGGGTAATTTGTTAACCTTACAAATAATTATTATTTACTAAGATCATTCCCGCTTTACCGTATAATTAAAACACGTGTTTGTATAAATATAAAATTCAAAGACAAAACAATGCAAAGACGAACAAGATAGGAATAAAAATAGAATTTACAAGGAAAATGAGTGGAAAGAAAAAGTGGAGAAATATATGTGATATTGGAGGCTGAATAATGAAAGGGTCAATAAAGGAGTGAAATTTTGTAGATTGGATTTTATGCAAATTGTAATTTGCAAAACTATCAATTGGATAAATATATATTGAGTCAACTACTTGCCCACTAGGGTGCTTCATGTCTCCAACACTCCAACTAGGCAATTAATGATTTGTTAATGATAATATTATCGTTTGATTAATCATAAATAATACCAATTTAAAAGGGTGTTAGCTTAGAATAATACAAATTTTTTTTTAATTATTAATTTTACCTTTGTTTTTTGTCAAATATATCCTATAAACAAAAATTGGTATTATTCAAAGAAAATGCACCCCTAAATTAGTATTAGTCATAGTTAATCAAAAGCGGGTATTGCTGTAGAAAAATCAACGGAAGTTTGAATTATTTACAGTTATTTATCCTTATGATCTGCACATGTTTTCTACTAACTTTATAAATAAAAAATTTATATTAGTTGTGATCCTCATTTTGTTTTACACTAATTTTTTTTTAATATTTTTTAATATTTATGAACTCTACTTTTTATGTATTAGTTATTATTTAATAAAATAATATAGCAACTTCCTAAGAGATTCTATTTTGCTTAATTCCCATAAATATTTTTTATGGGAAGTTATGAAGTATTTTTATTTTATTATACAACATAAAAAAAAAACCTTAATTCGATTTCCTGTTGGAGCAAAATCGAAAAAGTATACATTACATAACTTTGACATTGCTTATTTAAATAAAAAAATACGAGTACTATACCAGTCTCCTATAACATTATAAATATTCTTCTAAATAAAGCTTTATTTTCATTATAAAAATAATTTAATTTAGAAAAAAAAATCAGATTTTGATAGGGCGGTGCAGGTCCACATGAGTCGGTCTGTAAGCTCAAACCTCTCTCTATATATATAAATTGATGCCAACCTCTTTATCATCAAGACTCCCCTCTTTCATTTCCTTATACACTTCCCTTTTATCTGTAGCTTCATATTGTCATTCCTTTTATTTGTTCTTTCAACATAATTATAATAAAATGATGAATTCATTCAAGCTTTATTATTATAGAACAATGCCAATGATAATGATAATGTTAGTATTGTATGTTTCCAGTTGTTCTCATGTGTCATGCACAACTTTTACATTCGTAAATAACTGTGACTATAAAGTTTGGCCTGGGATACTAGCGGGTGCTAGCAGTCCAAAACTAGATAGCACAGGGTTTGAGCTCCCACAAGGCGGAACTCAAACCTTCTCGGCTCCAGCCGGTTGGTCAGGTCGATTTTGGGGCAGAACAGGCTGCAATTTCGATAGCGCAGGTCAAGGCACCTGCGCTACAGGAGATTGCGGCTCTGGTACCATGCAATGCAACGGTAACGGTGCCACCCCACCAGCTACCTTAGCAGAGTTCACCTTAAACGGAAGCGACGGGCAAGACTTTTACGACGTAAGCCTTGTCGACGGTTACAACATTCAGATGATTGTGGAGGCAAGCGGCGGAACGGGCGGTTGCGCCACCACAGGGTGTGTGGCGGATCTTAACCGAAAGTGTCCGAGCGAATTGTCGGTGGAAGGTGGTGGCGCGTGTAAAAGCGCGTGTGAAGCGTTCGGAAATCCGGAATATTGTTGTAGTGGAGAATATGGGACACCGGATAAGTGTAAGCCAACAGGGTATTCGGCGTTGTTTAAGAGCGCGTGTCCGAGAGCATATAGTTACGCATATGATGATGCAAGTAGTACATTTACGTGTAGTGGTGGGGATTATACCATAACGTTCTGTCCCTCTTTGCCAAGGTATGTGCCCAATTAATTATTTTCCTATCATTAATTCTTATTTTTCTATCTATCCATATGTTTATCTATCGTTATTACTTCAAATTCAATGATGTTAGTTGGTTGTTATGGTTTTGGTGTCTTTGTCTAGTTGTTTAGTTATATTCTTGTGAATTTGCTTTATAATTGTAAATTTATAAAGGTAGAGAGGGTATGGTTGAATTTTAATTTTCATTAAAAATAAATGAACAAAGATAAAGTAGAGAATATTAATTTGGTGGCGAATTCACAATACTGATGTGGAATGAGCAAAATATTTATTTTTACAAGAGTCTAAAATTAATTCGAATGTTATTTTTCTATATTATATGCTATACAATGCAATTTAATATTATTGAGATTTTAAATGATTCTAATTATGATCCAGGCAGACTTAAATTCGGATAGAATAGCTGAACTAATATATTCATGTAAATTTACCTTTGCCATTTCTGAAAAATTGGCTTTTTGATATGATAAATGCTCAAATGGTAGGTATGGTGTCCTCTACATTGGTATACTTTTGCTTTTCAGTAAAAAAATATATTCTTTGACCTCTCCTTGGACGGGTACGAATCTAGTTTATCTGTTATTTTCCTTACTTTAACGACTTGTGTGAGATAGTGGGTTGTTAACTATAATTGCATCTTATATAATTTTAATTTGATATGATAAATAGTAAAATACTTATATGTACACGATAAATAATTTGTATGAAAAAAGTGTAATAAATTCTTTTGTTATTAATGCAGTCAAAAATCGTCAATGGATACTCCAACAACTCCCAAGATTGGAGCAACAGGTGAATCCGGGCCGGTTACGGGTACGGGTTCGGGTGCAGGATCACTAATGGCAGATGGGTCATGGTTCTCCAGCTTTTCATCTGGAGCAAATACAAGACATCCTTCTTTTGCCATACAATTCACATTCCTCTTCATTGTCTTCATATCATTGGCTACATCTATATTCAAAATTTAATCTCTTTATTTAAAGAGCTAAAAAAGACAAGATCGTTATTCATTTATTTCTCCGTTCATTTAAATTTGCTACGTAACGTAAATTAAAACAAGAGTTTTTTAATGTTATGCAGCAAATTCAGACGAACAGAGATATCTGTTCATTAAAACGTTATTAAAAGGTTGTTTTAACACGATGGTATTTTTCATGGGGACACAAAAAGATATGGTGATTTTAGTTGAAGAATAGAGATTAAATTAGAGTAAGAATTCAAATTTTTTAAAGCTTTTTTGTAAAATATATTTAGGTTTAGCTTGTAAAAAAGTTTTTTTTTTTTATATTTAGTTTTGTGTTATTAGAAAGTTAAAGTAGATCCCATTTTACTACCTATTGATTTGTCCAAGATGAGATTCTTTAGGAAGAAGAAAAGTGAGGATGTTAAAAGAAAAGATAGATCAATTTTTAGATATGTATGATTCATTTTTTTTGTAACTTTTATGTGTAATTTTGATCAATGATAGAAAGGAGACTTGAACTTTCTCTTGCCCAATCTTTAATCATTTTACATGATTTTTTTATTAAATATAGAGTTATTATTTTTAACAGATTTGTAAATATATAGGTAGATGCAAAATGTAGAGCGTACTATTATACTAATAAATTAAGGATAATTAATTTACATTGATTATCGTTTTTTTCCATTGATAAAATAAAATATGCAAAAAAGTTATTTCTTTATCTAGTTCGTTCATGGCATTTATAATAGTTAAAACAAAATGTTTACAGCTCTTAGAAATGTTAACATGATTTTAATAATTATTTCAAACTTATTACATTAAAAAAATAATAATTTAAAACTCAAATAATTCATATTTGAAAACGATGATGTATTAGAGTTCGAACAATGTGTTTCAAACTCTAATATTGCCAAGATCGAATGTATGAAGTTTAGTGACAAACAAATTACGCTATCAATGATATCGATATTTGTAGGAGAAAGTAAAGCAATAAAACGACACAAAAATTTAACGAGGTTCACCCAACTTAGGCTACGTCCACCGGTGTGTAGTATCTCTTATATTATCAAAGGAGTTCAAAGAACTCTCAAATATGGAGAATTACAATAGAGAAGAGATATAGGCTAGTGTTTGGCTTGGGGTATATTTTGTGGATGTTTACAATGTGAATGAGAGCTCTCTTAATAAGATCACACTAAGTAACATTAAGTATATTAAAGTTATGAATAAATGATAATGAAACATCCCCAAGAACTTGAAAAGTCAAAAACAGCATCCTAGGAGCATCAGAGACATCGCTCGACCAAAGCAGAGGCTCGCTCGGTCGAGCGGCCTGGTCGAGCGGACTACAGGAAGTTTTTGGTTGCATTCTGTCTGCTCGCTCGACCCATTCTGAAACTCGCTCAGTCGAGCGAGCTAGTCGAGCGGCACTTCAGAGGGCTTCTGACAGTATTGCTCGACTTGCATAGTTGAGCATCTTGAATTAAACCTTTGAACTTCTTCATTAAGTCCCATAACTCCCTTGATTAACTCATTAATTCATACCTTAATCATCATCATAAACCACAAATATTAAGACTCATCTTAATACACACATTCATGACAAACTTATGGAATTCCATCCCAAGAGTCACCATATGAATGCACACACCAAATGTGCACTCAAGTCATACCAATCATAACAATATTCATAAATAAATCGGTCTTACTCTGAAACGCTTCTCGTATATGAGTTGAATAAAACAAATACTCCTAATATAAACTATTAGCTTATAATCTCATTAGTTTGAGATCATGTGTCTCATCAAATAAATGATCCCTCACAAGAATTAATGCTTGAAAGTATTACTTTTAAGTTTGAAAGTATTACTTTAAGTGAAAACCCATTTGGTTAGTGGTATTAAATGGTGGTGATGAAAATAATTTATAATTGTAAAATTTCATCAAAAGTTCTATATTATTCCCATGATAATGAAACTTTGATCACAAGAAAATTTTTTGTTTACAAATTTCCATTATCACCTAATACCACATCTCCCAATAGTAATGCATTAGAATGAATTTTATGATAAAAATGAGATAATTAAACTTGGATAAGCATGACCATCAAGATACGAAAGAGATTTTTCAACCATACTAATTTTTCTTAACTATTACCACCGTTTATTACTACCTAACAAACGGGGCGTTAAGATTATAAGCTAGACTAAACCAAATCAATTTATGAGAACAAGCCCCAAACTTGCAGATCAACAGATCTAATCAAGTCGACTCATAAATAAAAATAAAAAATTTATCTCGATATATTTGTATGAAGTTAGGTCGGGCCGGGTCAGACACGGCGTATGTTGCATTCACTCCAAAGAAGTATAAAATCACCAAGAACGAAGGGGAAATAGAGAAACACAGAATGAGAGGTAAAATGTCAAAATCACAATAAAAAAAAAAAAGAATTTTTTGTATCCTTGTTGCTTTCATTACAAAGAATCTAATTCCATCCAATTACAGTAAAAATTAGGCAATAATGCTCCATTCATAAAGATTAATGGCTTAATATCTTTGGCTAATTACCAATGACCGTTCTTTTTGAGGCAGACAACTCTTATCTGCTGGAAAGTCTCCAAGCACCCTGACTGCCCAACTTAAATTCCTCCAATAATCGTCGTCCATGGACCATGATCGGAAAAAATGTCATTTCCTGCCAAATAAGCTGAAATAAGCACAACCCAGAAGCACTTTGCTTTTGATTCATCATAAAAGGCAATATGTCCTTAACATTCAAGTCAATCATATATAGTTAGGAGTATTATTGAATTAATGCACTTAATTTATATAACTGTACTGTTGGTGTTATATTTCGCCTTTATAGGCTGGCTTAACTTTATTCTCTTTTGGAAAATCTTACAAAGCAATTAAGGGATAAACCCGACTCAGCGATCAGGAAATTGTTTCATTTAGGGGGAGGTTTCTGATGCTTTCTCGACATAGATGGGAGCGTTTTTGTGTTTTCGTAAGGGGATATGGGATGTATTTGATAGGAAACCTCTTGAGATGAAATGGTGTTCCTAACTAGCTATATCTATCCTGTTTCTGTTAAAATTATGCTCGCAGGAAAGATATAATGTTCAAACAGAATAAGCACTACATAGCCTAGAGAAAAAAAATGGCAAATGTCAGTCACGATAACAGTCATCATGTCGAGGACGTAGCACCTTGTGGTGCTATTACTCGTTTCGGGGAAAATGCAATGTGAATTGAGACTTAAAAAAATAATTTTACAAGTATTTTAGATATATTTTTAAATTAAATCTTACAATACACTTTTTAGAACCTAATATTAGTAATTAGCCGGTATTAATATCAACTTATAATGGTTCTTACTCTATGATTTTAAATTACAGGATACGTGACGGGATTTTGTGGTTCGGTAAGCTCAAAATCCGATATAAAGCGGACCGTTATGTAACATAAGGGCCTCATTTTTAGTCCATCCTACATAGACCCTATTACTTCATTCAAATTACTCAAATATGAACAGAGAAAGTGCGGAAGGAGTTTAAAACAAGATACACAGTAGAAGATTGGTAGACACCGATATGCATTGAAGGGTGCACGCAACAACGATGATTACAAGGATAGATTATGTAGCTGTCTTGATGGATGATTGAAAAGCAGAAGGGGTAAAGAAAAAAGAGTCAAAAAAGAAACCTATCATTTGCTAAAAGAGTGGAATGATAAAAAGGGTGGGAGTGGAAACAATATGACTCCAAATTGCTTACAAAGCTTCCTTAGAAAGATGCTCATTTAGCTGAATGAACTGAACCCGTTCTTTACAAACTTGATACGCATGTAGACAGTAGACACCACCAACATTGATAGCTAAAAAGAGGGAATCAAAAGCCTAAAACTTTTCCTAAGAACGAAAAAAGAAGTCGACGAGATTCTTCAAATTCAACTTCCTTTTCAAGGTTGGGGAAGTACCCATTCTCACTGTATTTTTCTTCAGTTCATTCAGATATATAGATATAAAAAAAACAAAGAATCTTGCAAATTACATACTTTTGAGAAAAGATTAATATTACAGTAGTGATAGAAATACAGCACAGGGACCAGATCAGGTGGGTTTAAATGAAATTTCGGTAAAATTAAAGAAAATCCTGACGGTAAATGCCACTTAAATTCTTTTTCCTATATTCCTCTAACATTATATTTGTGGAGGATCACTTTTCTCTTAATGGACGGACATATGTAAAGGATTCTGGCCTTAAAATTTTATGTTAAAGATGAGGAATATTCCAGGAAGTCAAAAGTTTTCAGGGTATCACAATATTTTAATGGAAAGGCAGATGAAAAAGCTGATGATTGCTCATGCTTTAGGATGGTATTCTGAGACAGCCTTGAATACTTAGTGGTGTATGATATGAATGAGAGATGCTAAGGACCACAGCTAAAACAGACAGCCAGAGTTACTCATACTTAATTTCTAAAGCTCAGTCACACTTGAGAGTTGAGACTGGTTTTAATAGAAATCACTTACTAGCACTACTGCCACAAAGGCCAACTCCCGAGGAAAAGATCACAACGGACAATACCAACGAGCCTATGCAACAGAAAATTTACTACATTGTGAACAAGGAGAAGAGAACGTACGCTTTGATCCATCAAGAATGGTACCGATACGTCACCGTGAAATTTTTAGCAACAAGGGGTAGCAGTGGTCTGCCTCGTAGTTTGGCCAGGATTGATGGTCCTTCATAAGTTCTTGGTGACGCTTCCAAACTCTCTCGTCATATTTTTCTGTTATGCAGTAATGCAAGCCACTTTTCTCTATTTCAACCAGAAATTTGTCCAATGAGTCCCCCCTTTTGGGGCTGAAAAATATAGCTTCAGAAGTGCCTGAATCTTTCAACAACAATTTCACAGTTCGAACTAGGCCTTTATGAAATTCCTTGAAGAACGTACTGCCATGACAACAAAAAAAATCTTACCACTGTACGCCGTACAGGGAAAAATACAGATTACAGATTCATGCCAATGTAAATATCTAGATTGCTATTCTACGATGATGAGGAGCATACTGGCAAGAAAATTTTAACTAACCGTATAAGCCAAAAAAGAAGCATTTAATCAGCCAAATTATTTGCAACCTAATTCAAAATGTGGTGAAGCCACATACATCATTATGGGATCATTTGACCCCGCTTGGAATTGTATATTACAAATTTTTCCTAAAAATGTTCGGACTTTACCATAATTTTGTTTAAAATTGACGAAAGTTCATTAAAAGTACAATATCAGTTTAGCCCCACTTCAATAATTTTCTAAATCCACCAATACTTCAAACTTACAAGTAAAACATATTTCTCGCGAAGCGAAAATTAAACCAGGATTCCAAACTATTTTTCTACAACTTGCCACTAGTGGACTGACTTTTGCTCTTGATCTGCTAAATGCCATTAATGTACAGACTTCAAGGCTGCAAGGGAATATATATATATATATATACACTACCCAGTAAAAGATGTGGAATTTTATCCAACTTTATCCAACTATTTTGTTGACAGACCCATACCAAAGTCCTACTTCATCACAGATAACGATACAGGCACCTCATATATGGCATAGAAATAATATCAGTGCACCACTAAATGAAAGCAGGCAAGAACATATACCAATCACTCGCAACAATCACGTCAAATTTATGGGATAATGTCACAATCTCTTCTTGATTCCAGTGCAATAATTTGGACTTCACCATAGTATCCCCAAAAGCTCCAGGATTGGCAATGATACTTCGCTGAATATCTGCTTGTTAAGACTTCCAGATGTAATACTTATGACAAACTTAGTTAACACACCATTCAAGTCATATAGCAGGAACAAGTATTTTATAAAGAAATTATATGTTGGTAGGGTAGGAGACTGAACCTAAAAATAGAGCATAGCCAATCATTACAAAGTTACTAATTGATTAGTATTAGCTAGATGGTTCAGTTTTATACAACAATGCCAAACTCCCAATCAAACCATCCCAAAACAAGGGATTAGCTACATGAATTAAGGACTGATCTAGTGTGGTATACAAAGATCCTTTTCCTCAATAATTCTGAAACGCATTTTCTTCATATCTACAATATAGTATGAACCCCATCCATTCCAGATATCCTTGACCTCCTTTGAATTATTTCGAAATATCCACAATCTCAGCCCTTCGACTTCCTTACCAGTAGTGCAACATACAGAACGAGCGAAGATTGGCGCATCAGGAAAGTTGAACATAATTCACTACAAATTGCGACCTCCATAGTTGTAGGAAACTTAAAACAAAGTATCCAAAAAGGCATCCATGAAAACGTTAATTAAATTCTCCAGATTCCATCCATGAAAAGTGCCTAAAAACAAAGATTAACCCAGAGAGAATTTTTCTTTCTAAAAATTGTAATTTTGTGGCATTGATGTTTTATATCTAATATTTTGACCACCTTCCACACACAATTGATATTAAGCAAAAAAACACAACAAATGCAACAAGTTATTTTAGAAAAATTAACTTCTGATTTATAGAGGAGCAATCTATCACCTCACTCCCATCCCATATAATTATCTTAAACCAACTGCAGAACTAGAATGGTGAAGAACTAAAACATTCCATTTTAAAAAAAATATTCTAAACAACAACACGGATGAAACATCTTAAATTTTAATCCAAAACATCAAGCCATCAGCATAATGGCATAAACATTCACCGGCACCAATAAAAAGGGTCCTATCAAGGTTTTGATACTGCTTCAACTATATGCACCGTTTCAATGCCAAGAGATGCATGCATATGTAGAAATAGACCAGTCAAAATTTGACCCAACCCAAAATTGACCCGGAAATTAGTGGGTTATAACCCAGAAATTATGACCCAGGACCCAAAAATGACCCGACCCAAAAATACCCGAAAAATTGGGTCAAACCCAAACCCGACCATTTTTACCCGTTTTCAATTCGACATCATCATTTCTACTCCAGACCCACTATTTTTGAGTGAACTTTTCTTTGTTTTAGCCTTAAATCGATTCTTTTCTAAGACGTATGTCTTTTATAAAACAAAAAACATTATTATATACTTTTTTCAGGAAAATTTAATGACAATAAATTTTTTCAAAGCTCATTGGCCGGTTGGATAAAACCAAACCCGACCTAAAATTGACCCGACCCAAAATGACCGAACCCAAACCCGCTCAACCTGTCTATGTTGAGGGCATCCACTTCATCGTTACCTCTTTCATTTTCTTCATCAGAACAGCCTCAGACTAGAATGAAAGAGAATCTTCTCCCAGAATATTAACATTGAATTGAAACTATTCAAAAAAATTATCAAAGTGCATAGATGTGATCATGTGAGTTTTAAAATCAATTTCATGCTCAATGAATCCAAATCTCATCTTATGGTTTATGAAAAAAATAGACAAAACTGACAAACTCTATTAATGATCGTACTGGCAATAAAGAACAAGTAACAGCCCGTGCTCATGGATAAGTTCATTAAAAGGATACATTCAACTACTTGTGGATTTCCATCTGACACCACAACTTCAGAAGCCTCAGAGACAGCAGCAATAACTAAGCCTGCTAATCCATATCCTGCACCTAACTCAATAACTGTTTTAGACCTGAAATGAACAAAAGAAAATGGTTTACATTGTCACCAAAATGCATATTTAAGGTGCACAAGAATTTACCATCTCCACAGCAGCCACTAAATGAAGGAAAAGAATTAATTCGATACCTGAACATGTCTGCGTGAGACAAGCAATAATATGAAAGGACCTCCTCTGAAGGCCACGGACCTGAAGAACATTGAAAGATACAAAAATAACATGATTACCTGAAGTCAAATATTAATCATGCTAGTACGATAAAAACAATCTTATTTCATAAACTACAAACATTATTGTGGATGTATAAAGAAAGACCAAATTTCATAAAATACAAACAGACAGAGATAATTGGTAGCAAGATATGTTCCGAAAGTTTTAGACTTTTAGGCTTACAAGGTTAAAACTGGCTTACATTCTTTATGTTATTGTTCGTTATCATGAAAGCACTTATTGTCTTTGAGTAAGTGAAAACCAGTAGCAGGAATATTTATACAATCTACAATAAATTGACAAATTGCCCAAAAGTTCTAGAATTAATTATAAAGCCGAAGGAATCTCATACATGCCTATGCTCAGAAAGTGTTGCTTTGTCATATGCTCAGAAAGGGAAAGTCTTATATAAGACATTCTCAATGTTTAGTGAGAATGGAACAACTTTTACTAGTTTATGTGTGACATCTTACCATCTTTCCAGGTTAATTTTCACAGTGAATAAGTACAAGATAGTCTCAACCAAAATTAGGTAAACCCGGAAGACCTAATCAACTCAGATGAATCCATAATTAATAAAATATTTCTTCACTCACTCATCTTTTAATAGAAGACAAATAAATCAACAAATGAAAGCATATGCCCACCACATATATGAGGTCTGCTATTAGAACAACACCTTAAAGATTCAAGCTTTCTGTAGAAGGTAAATAAACTTGAGCAAAGAACAAACACTACCATGAATGAGTATGGCGACTTACACACAAGGCCAGTGTTGTCAATCTCGTACTTGTTGCAGATTTCAAAATCATTGATACTAGCACTGTTGTCTCTCCTTTGACTGCCAACTCAAAATAAACAGGTTTCATGCTCAAAGAGCCCAAAGTTTGTATACGGAATAACAGCAAATGATAATCAGAACCGCTCAGGTTGACAACAGTATTTCGTAAGTTGTCAACTCTAATATGTGTCAAATAACAAGGCCATCTTTATTTTAAATCCGATATTCAAGTTTTATAGAATTTCATACAACTCTCTTCTAACAATGACCCTTACTTTGATGGGGTCATAGATTTATAATTCTGGTTTTGGATTATAATAGACTACCTTAAAATGCTCAGAGAAAATTCATCCGTAATTGAGAGAAAATAATTCAGAAAAGGTCACAAAGAAAAACTAGCCATCTACAGTAATAAGCAACGTCAATTTTGGTAGAGCATGAGCTTCTCACACAAAACAGTTACAAGATGGAAAAAAGTCATGGTAAATATTGCATTTTACAATTAAAATAGGCCACAACACGCAACAGCACTAAGAGGGAAAATGCAACTACTTACATGGCGTAATTTGCCCCATGAAATGTGAGTCGCAAGTCATGGCTAATAAGCAGTCTGACTACTACCAATAAAAATAATGTTACATTGCCCCAATGTCACCAAAGTGACACCCTCTTAGGAGAGGTAGGAGTGGGATGTATGCAGTCTACCCTTGAAATAAGAAAGAAGCAAGTTTTAGCTTACCCGTGATTGCATACAACATCCGCAACTTTACATATGCAAGAATCACAAATGGTTAGTAAGTAATTTTAGCCTAGTATATCATAATCTAAAATCAAAGAACTACGAATATTTGGCTCCAGGTATGAAACATACAAGAGGGCGGGAGGCGGCTTTGTCACCCGAGATTTTTGCCAAAAATCTTTTCTAATTGACAAAACTTTTGGTTTTACATTATATCTTATTAGTCCAAATACAATATATTCCAAAAATGTCTAAAACAGAATTAAAAAAAAAACATTTATAAAAAATCAAATATATTTAATAACTAAACAAATTCATCTTTTGACCTCTAGAAAAATCTTGAAAAGCACAAGAAGTTTGGAGAAAAAAAATTGATGTTGATTTCATACTTTCATTAAAGGCGTTTCTAGATGGGTAGATGGGCTTATTCATATACACAATTGAAGGCTAAATGTTTGTTTCAAACTATTTATTGTTTTTCATCTTATTAACATTAAGCAATCAAAACCATATAATAAACAATCAATTATATACAAAAACTCTAATTCCTAACTCTAATTAAATAGTAAGGAATATTGAAATTAAGGAGGGTTTAGGAAAACTCAAATGACCGATCTGATGGAATTGTAAAAACACGGAATTGTTCGATAGAAAATATGTAATTTTGTTGCATATCTTTGATATCCTCGGATGTTTTTAGTCATCCCTATTAATTTCATTGTGGTTGTATCCAAACAAATATGAGATCTTGAATGCAGAAATGAGAAGTGAAGGTTTAAGGTTTTGGAGAAATCAAAACATTTATATTTACTCTATAACATGTTCTTCATTGTCATAGAGCTTGAGAAAAACAAGTTTGGCTTGAAATTTTCTATCATGAAGAAAGAATTGATAAAAGTATTGATCTACTTCTTAGTTCGAAAAAGACGGAAGAATAGTTTGTCTGAAGGAAGACATATTAAGTAAATATATATTTTTATATTACAATTCAATTGTATTAAGTTAATTAGTGTACTTCCTTTTAGCCTTGTATTTAGGAGTTCATCATTGTACCTCATGTTTTGACTAATTCTATTTTTGTATAGTTATTAGCATAGTCTACGCATATGGTTAGGCTTCTATAGCTATATATATAGTGGTTTTGAATCAATAAAAATATAACTATTTTCTATATTTTGAAATCTTCTTATATTCTTTTATATGATATCAGATTTTTCACGATCCTCTCTCTTTCTCATTGTTGTGTTATAATGGCCAATAATCAAACAGCTTTAACTCCTTCCTCTAACATCATTACCATGGCTACTTTTCCACCATTCTCCCTGCCATTGATTCTTCCTGGTTATTAGATAGTAGTGCTTCTCATCATGTGATTAATGATCTCACCGCCCTTTCTCTTCATGCTCCTTACAATGGTAATGAAGAGCTCATTACCGGTGATGGTACTTCTCTACAATTTACTCATATTGGTTGTATGACTCTCACCCTTTCTAATTTCATTGTTCTTTTGTCTAATAAACTGTATGTTCCTAAAAATTTCCCGTTACATTATATCTTTATCTCGTTTATGTCTTGACATTAATCTTCAGATCTCTTATTTCTTGACTTTTTTATTATCAAGGGCCTTATGAGCAATTATGTCAAGCTGATCATGGAGTATATACTTGCCCCTTATTCTCACCAACATTCTATTCAGACATCTCCTCCAAGTGTCTCTGCTCTACTTGGCATCATCGTTTTGGTCATCCATCTATAAAAGTATTTAATTTAATTTCCAAATTCTTAGGTGTTTTCCCTAATACTTCATCTTTTACGACCCCATGTAATTCCTACCAAGTTAATAAAAGTCACAAATTGCATTTGATGTTTCTACTTTTACTTTAAATTCCCTATTAGATTTAACTAAATCTCATACACCAGAACGTAATGGGTATGCTGAACACAGACAAATGTCAGCTCTATCATACTTCTTCTCACATCTATAGTATTTGCCTGAAAAGGAGTAGTGTACTCTATTACTGTATTTGTCTACCATGTGATGACTACTTTGACTAGAGATTCTAAGATATAGTAGAAGTGTTGGGTAGATTATATTAAGTCTAGTATTTTTAAGTAGAGTTAATGGTAATGTAAATTTCCATCATTAAGGAGTCAGGAGAGCTTCTAGTATGTGATATGCTTCACTTTATTTATATACTTAAAACATGTTATAATTCCTGATCTTCTTATATGCATAGAACATAATCTAAAACTTGGCGGAAAAACCAAGTAAAAAACGTACAGATGTATAATGCTAACTCCGCCCCCGCTAAAATTTTGTCCAAGTTCCGCCACTGTTTTGGCTCCATTGGAAATACATCAGCATGGTACTGAGTACTGACCATTTTATGTTTGTTTTCTAGTAGAATTGCAAGTAAACCAACCAATGCATTTATTTTTTCAGGGTACAATTGTATCTTAGACAACTTGTACATGAGTACCTCAGCGAAAATAATCAATGATATATTAATGGGTTTAGTCCTGTGATTGCAAAACTCATACAAACAAGCCAAATTTTCAACAATTGAGTAGCACCAAACAGCATTCAGATTGTATCATCTCAAATAAACAACCATGAAACCACATGGGATTTCTACTAAAAATAATAACAATAATAGTAGCAACCCAAGCAGAATATTAGTGCGATACAATGAACTGATGAAGAAAATGGAAATGGGCGTAAGAACAAAAAACTTACAATAAACAGAGATTAGGATAAATTGAAGTGGGTAAAGAGTAAGAATAACAAACATCTCTTCTAGAATCCTCTGAAGAAATTGGGTGAAGATGACATGGGATCAAATCAAAGCTCTGATTTCCTTTTCCTTTTCTGGATATTTGATTGATGATTTCCTGTGATTCGGAATTCGAACTAGGAGCAGAAAGAACAGCCTGCCGAAGAATTTTCCATCGTAATTTGGAAGGCTTGGGATTTTGCTCCTTGTTCTCTTCCATTGATAAGGATTTATGGCTTGTCAAGTTCGGTTATCGTGATTATAATTCAATGTTTTAGGGTTTTCACTCTGATGAATTTTAAACGTTTGTTACAACTTACAAACTCAGGGAGAATTAGGTTAAGCTTGTGACAGTAGATCAAAAAACGTGCTAAACGTACCTAAGAGAAAATGGGAATTTTTTTTAAAAAGTATATACACGGCCTGGGTAGAGTTTAAGAATTGAATTCAAATTTTATACCAATTGATGTAAGAATTAACTTCTAGAGAATAAATGAAAATTAATCTTGAATATATGCGGACTTATATGAGAACCCATGATGGCACATGCTGCTAAACACTTAAAAAGTGAAAACAAAAAAAAAGAAGATAAATCGTGTCTTTTCCTTCCCGTCTCAGAAATACCATTACCCATTGTATACCCTAACCCACCCACAATCAATATCGCCATTACCCACCCTCGATCGGACGACCCACAGCCCCACAAACTCATCGCTAGCATCTGTAGTCGCCTCTCAATCGGACGACCCACAGCCCCACAAACTCATCGCTAGCATCTGTAGTCGCCTCTCACTCGCGTCTCTCGCTCATCGCCTGTCCCTGTCTTACTACTCGTGTCTCACTGTTCAGGTTAATATGGTCAAGTTTATTCATATACGATCAAATTTGTGTACACCTAGTCTGGATATCTTACAAACATTGAATTACATTGAGTCTCGAGTAAACCTTATCAATTTGTTTTTGTTTGGCTTAGATCTCAAGTTAGGTTGACTGGATCGATCATTCAAGTGGATTTGTTTTGCCAAAACTAATTTTCAAATCGACTTTAGGTTGAGTCATGTACAGTAGATTATAAGTTGTGTCAAATTGAATTTTGTGTCACTTTAAATCGCATTTTATTGGATAATCATTAACAAAAAAGTGGAGTAACAAGGAGTTTTGATCAATAATTAATAGTTAACACACCCTAATAGAACTAGGATTGTTTCAACAAATTACATCAGCTACAACGATTTCCTCTTCACGTATTTGTCTATAAATTTTATCAGCAAATCCGAGTACAGAAATGAGTCTTCCAGCATCCATGATAAAGGAAGCATATATATCGTATTGCAACTTACAAGAACCTATACAAAGCATGTCAGAGCGCGCCAAGGAAAATGAATGAAAGACTATCACAGGACTAGCCAACTGTATGATCCAGGACTCCTTGAGCATAGCAGAGTTGAGCGTGCTGCCTCATGGTTTCATCACATTTCGAATCTCCGACATCGTTTCAAATTTTCAATCAAACCCCACTAGCAATATGTACTCTTTTAAGTTGTCAAGGTAGCAAGACACATCCATCACAAAAGAGACTCTTATATTCAGTGCTCTCACGTTGACCCGACAAGTTCATCTCAATAGGGGTTCATTCATATTTCTTACAGTCTGATGAGGCCAAATCTGAGTTCATAGTTCCAAAAAGTGCCAACACTACCCAGAAAGTTTCTGAGTACAAGGACTCAAACCACAAAGAAATTCTCAATTGGCAAGGAATTTTGCTGGTTGATCAATTCTGGAAAAAATGGTTGATTCCGGCTGTGTGGAAGAATTCGAGATCTTTTTGTAGCATATATGGTACTATATCCACAATTGCTCATGAAACGTTCCGTGTTCGTTTGTCAGACAAGTTAATAGCTCTTTTGGTACTTGAATTTCCCCTTCAGGATAAACCTCTAATTAAATGGCCAATTTTGTGAATTTGGCAACGAATAACCCGCTAGTTTGGGATGTTACGGGGTCAAATCTCAAGGTCCTTGGAACCCCACCTTTGTTGCACGGCCATGTGTGGGAACTCTCTATTTCTTGCAGCTCTGCAAGTATAACAAGATTTTGCATATACATCGTTTTTCAAGAGCCGTAATATATTGATATTACACAGATTCAGACTTACATACATGCCAAGCAATTATTTGGTCTCAAAGCATGCTTGTTATAAAAATAAATGCATGAAAGAAAAAGCTACGATACTTACCGGCAGATGAATTCCCCGAAAGGAACCTCTTCACCACATTTTCATTTTGGGCCACAGTCAAGCTACATTACAAAGAAATAATCAAATACAAACGCACAAAAACAACAATGTCAAAAGCTTTATGTCCACATATGAGGTCGAGTACATGAACCAAAACCAATCAACGTGAGAGATCGTTAGTAATAGTAACAAATGCACAAGCATAAAATTTTATCTATCTTCTGTTTATAGTAGACTAGTAAAACGGCTTATTTGCTACCAAGAGTCAATCAGAAACAACTTCTTTTTCATCACTAACAAGGGTTAGGTTAAGTATATCCGACCTCCCTAAACCCCACCATAGGTGACAGCCACTTAACGTCATTTGGATAATGGAGTATTGTTGATTTTGTTATTCTGAGAGATGTCAATTTTAAGCACACTGGACAAGAGAATACCTGCAAGTGCTGTAGACAAGTGAGCCCCCAGCTTTGAGCAATCGAAAACCATTACTCAGAAGTCGAAACTGGAACCAGCAGAAAGGAAGGTGTTAAACAACAGATAGAAACAATATATCTTCACATGATAAAATCCAGGAAACAGATATAAATTAAAGCTAGAACATGATAAGGGAAAATCTTTAGTTCTTTACCACCATCCACCAGTCTCAAGAGCAATAACTGCGGTCAAAAAATTAAAGAGGAGCAGTGAAAGAAATAACAGAAAAATTGTGTGCAACAAAATAATCCAATATGATTAGATGCTAGCATTTGTAATTCATGGCCTGCGGATTCAAACCACTTATACTTACTGTTAAAAAAAATGTTTCTCCCAACTATTGAATTGAATCTTAATATCAAAGGCACCTAAGTAGCATATCTTCAAAAAGCTTAATTTGAATCAATTTTTTTGACAGAATGCGTTTCAAAAGATGTGAGTGTCGTGTGTTAACCGTAATTTAATGTCATGAATGGGACAACTTCTTGACACAAAAGCAACAAGAGAATGGCTAGAATGAGCAAACGATCGTAGTTAAGAATTTTTATTCAAAGCATTCTTAAGCTTAAACATTCAAAAAATACCAAAACTGCAAGCAATTTTTTGAAATAATTACTTGGAGATTTGTCAGGTCATCAGTTCTCTCTGCATCAAGCACACGTCGTTCAAGTGTCTGCCATCCCCAGTTTTCAAATTTCTGAACATGTCTAATTGACCCATCATGCGTACATTCTGCATCCACAAGGACCTGGTAGGATAAAATTAAGAAGCATTTAGCATGACGAAAAAGCACAGAATCAGCAAGATATAAGAAATGGAAAATTTTAGAATAAAAGGAGCTGATTTGGCTTCTCTTACATTTGGAAAAGATGCTTATAAAAGAAAGAAGCAAAGTTCGGAAAACACATGAGAAGATTGATGATAACATGTCAGAAAAACCAAGACATGAACCAACAGAAACAGAACCTTCAAACACAAAACGCACAAACTTGCTACTCATAAACACAAAAACTGCAACATTGGAATTATACTGATAATATCAAACATCCAAGCAAGAAAAGACATCAGGCAAACGGACATTGTATAAAGGATATAAATAGAACTTGTAAAGAACATCATCTCGGACATTGATTACTGTGCCCTAACATAAAAGACTCGTAAGAAAGTCTTGAGGGCTCAAATGGGCATTTTTCCAAACTTTTGGTACGAGTGGAAAAAATGTATCACCAAACTGTTATGAATCGGTAAGCTAGCCAAAGCCCCCTTTTCAATTACGCTTTTACAAAAAAACCTCTTTTCATGATAGGAATATAGCTTTAAAAAGTATCTTCGTGATTGTAAGTTTAAGCTGGTCCGCAGACTAACCTAAGACAGCGTGTTAGTAGAGGTACAGGAAGAGGGACAGCGATATGCATCTTAAAAAGGCTCCAAGAATAAATCCATAATAGGGCTTAAAATAACAAACCCAACAGTAAAAGGCAACACAGAAAAAAACATTCAAAGAACGAGAATATAATAGGGCTTCGAAAAAAGCTCCAAGAATGTATCCATAGTGTAAGCTTTATAGCAAATAATTTTTGTGATTTCGCACAGAACATGTATAAGCAGCTGAAGAAGTCAAATCGATCAGAGACAGGAGTATGTCGAGTATGGGACCAGAACAGGAAGATAAATAACCTTGTCGTAACCAGAAGTAGATAACTCCTCGTCACTAGCAATGTGATATAATTCATCTCTCGTACAGCCAATGACTCCTGAATGCTTCCCATAAAATATCAGTTCTGGTTCTGAGATATGTAATAGGGTAGCTGCCCTCGTTTTTGCTGCACGTTTTCTTTCCTTCCAAGGTCGTCTAGAAGTCCACTCCATGAATGCATCAGTTTTCTTTTCCAAAGTACATTCATTAGCTGAGTACAGAAGAGAACTATTTCAGAAAACATCCCACGAAGAAAGTAACATCAAGAAAACCAAGTAATATGACAGACAAATGAACTTGCATGTTCCAGATCCAGCATAAACTCTGGTGGGTTTCAAAGAGAATGATGTTCCATCAGTAACTAAGAGTCGACAATGATCACCCAATGCATATTTCTGCACCATTGTTCTGCAAGCAGCTAGACGATGTCTGGCCACATCAACACCAGTAACTGAACCAGAACCACCAAGAAGATCCAACATCATACAAAGCTTTGCACCTGCCCACAAAAGACATATTTCAGCATTCCTTCTAACACAATGTAACATAATTCCCGAGCGAATTCGCTTTTTAAATTAGTGAATCGCTCAAAATAACCTACAAATAGCCCAAAATTGGCTATAACTTGCTTTTTCGATTTGCGAGGTGATAAGTGAATCATGTGGCACTCTTCTAACATATGTTTACAGGAACATAAATTTAAAACATCATGACAAACTACTAGAAGTAAATGGGGAAAATTTTTTCTTTTTGGTATCTCAAGACACTAAAAATTTAGGACAGCTATAGTCAGAATAAGGCTAGTTGTTGATCAACTCACTCCCACTGGCATACAAAGAGTTCATATAAAGATCCAATTGTTAGCTACTCCAAATTTGAAACCGAATACTATTAAGCATCTACAACCAAGTTACTCATAAATGAAAAATCTAAAAACCAGAAATATTTTACATAAACAAGGGGTTCTAATTACATGCTAAACCTTGAGTGTAAATTGACCCATAGAAGCAAGATCATATGAACTGAACAATTAGCACCATCCCAAAAGTGTCTCTAGACAGAGAAACCAATAAAGTAATATATGTAACTAGAATCGTCATATAGTACCACATCCAGAAAATTTGACAATAGATGCACAAGTTATATCACTATATGGCTATTATGCTACTCGGTAAAAAGAAAAGCCAATGCCTACTCGTAGCTTTAAACAATACTCAACAAAGCACACTGTAGCAGTTATGCACAAGAAAAGTAAGAGTACCAGGGGCAGCACAAAGATCAAGCACATGGTCTCCTGGTACAACGTTTAGAGCATGTACAGCAGCACCTGACGCAGCATCAATTCCGTAAACCTAAAAACAGAGGGAAAGAAAAAAGAAAAGAGCATGGTTTTGAATGCTTCTACATCACCCAACAATAGATAATAAACAAGCTAGAAATTTGGATACAGAACAAAACAAAGATAGCTAAAAGAGCAAAATCAATAATTGAGAACATTTTAGTGATGCAAAAGGAAAGCAGCATTTAAACTACATATTACTGACAATAGAAGATACTGAAGCATACTTGAAACATGTTAAGAAAGTGTATACTTGTTGAACAATTAAGGAAAAGACATAATAGACTAGAAGAGGGGCAACTGGTGAGAGGCGAGTTCTAGACATTGTGTTTGAGATAGCCTCTTACGATGCTATTACATGCTTTTCAGGCAAGAATTATGCTGTTTTCGCGTTCCTTGAGTTTTAGGCCTCAGAGATGCGCCAATGCAAGAATATATTTCACTATTATTTATAAACACTCAATGTACAAAAGGATCTTGAAGTGTAGAGTGTGTCACAATAAGGCATCTTTGTGGTGCATCGATGATAACCATGTTTTGCTTCGCATTCGACTGTTTATCTAAGATGATCTCATGTCTAAACGGTTCACGACTTGTTGACAAGAGATTCTGTTCGCTACACATACATAACCTAAAATACATGAGGCTTGAGTTCGTCATTTCCTATGGTTAATGGGAAGGCAGCAAGTTTGTATGTCAAAACAATTGGACAGTTGATCTTGACGCAGTCATACGCACTACTGATGGCAAACCATCACAAATTCACATATCATCAAATTGATTACCAGGCGCCAGCTATAACTTTTTCAAGTCCGAAACTTTCAACATTGTCAAAGCAAGGATAAAGGATAGCCCATAGTTTCCAACATCTTGTTGCAGTCAATGTCTCCCCTCCTCTTCCGACCCTATCCCCAAAAGAAAAACATCAATTTACCTTGCAGTTTACAAGCTTTGTGTCTGCTATAATTTTCACTCCCCTCTAACCAGCAAGCATATACTATCCTTTCTACAAGTTATACACTCTTCTTTTCATGGACGAGAAATCACAGCAGAGAACCATTATCAAATGTGTTTATATGAATATAAATCAATAGTCCAAATACATGTCTGGAAGACCCTATACAAACACACATCTAAAGTTAAAACTAAAGCTTTTGACTGACACTATAATCAAAATGTGAGTATCTAGGCCGCTGATATAATACAGCATTGTATGGTATAGAGCAAAAAAAAATGAATTCCTAAATTTAACTTTCAACATACATTCAATAGCAACTCAAGACACTAAGGTCCAAACTCCAAACTCCAAACTACCATCAACACATTGTCCCGAGAAAATTCAAATGTAGCTTCCTAAAATCTTTCTTCTCAGACAACTCATAACAAATTTTTATGATATTATACTTCACAACAAATAAATCTTATTCGAGAATGTATTCAAAATGAGAATAAATAGCTATTGGAAATTAAAAAAAATTGAAGAGCACAAAAGCAATCTTATTCAAATTACCTTGCCATGTTGGTAAGCTTTGGAGCTGGCAATCTGAATTTGAGGTGGGATTGAATAAAAATTTGGCAACCAACTCACTTCATTCAAACTGCACTGAAGTTCTGCTTCAATCTCATCAATTTCCGCCTCGCATCCAGGCTTCAACCTGTTCAAATCAAACATAATTATCTCATGTTATATGCTTTAAAGTTTAAGATGATTGTAAAAGGAGAGATTTGGGTGAAAAAATACCTAATATAACGAGGGAGAGTATCGGTGGAGGTATAAATTGATGGGTCTAATCCATTTTCTTCGAGAAATTTTATGAATGCCTCAGGAAGAGGTAAATTTGAGGTTGTATCCATCATCTAAATAGAAGAATTACAGATGGTGATAATCCTCAATATTTAATTAGGGTTTCGTTGCACTTTCAATGCGAAGTTTGCACCAGTTCAAATACTAGGACTATGTCGGACTCGGTAAAACTGCAACGAGCCATGAACTCGGGATCCACCGAGACCCCTAATTACTGTATCAATTTACTAAGAAGGCGAACATTTTGAAATAAACCGGGTTTATTTATTAAAAGAAGAGCTGGTCTTGGATGAGACGATCTTATAATGAACCCGTCAATTTGGACCGGCTCAATTAGCGTGTGCAACAACTTGGTTATTTTTTTAATTTTCTGGGCATTTTTCAAATTTGATCTTAAAGGTATCAATTTTGACCTTAAAAGGTATCAATTTTGAAAATTGATATCTTTAAGGTCAAAATTGATAAATGCACAAAAAATTAAAATGTTGTTACACGCGCGAATTGGGCCGGTCCAAATTAACGATCTCATGAGACCATCTCGTCCAAATTTTTGTGTTAAAAGAATAAGTTTAGTCTTAAAATAATTTATGTGTGTGAGTCCAATGTTAGGGTTTGTTTGTTATTGGCAACACAAGGAAGAGAGGAACATATTTATAGTAAAAAAAATTACCACGATTTTTTTCGTGGTTACTAATAGACATTAGAAGGAAAAAAAGAAAATAACATAATTTTTTTAAAAAAAATGCCCTATGTAATCTTATTTATTGCTCATTTGTTGTGAATAATCTCTACTATTGATTATTTTAAATAACCCAACATTTGTAGTTTTTTGCTAACGGTACTCCTTGCCACATTTAATATTCCACTTGTTATCTAAAGGATAAAAAAATGATAATATTATATTTTCTTAAAACAATCTAATATCAAAATTAATGCTAAACTGCTAGGTTGTTGGAAAATAGTAGTAATTAGGAGCGAATTCAAGGTCATTCAATAAGATCAACTAACAACATTTTAGATTCTACTTGTATATAAAAAAATATATATCTAGTAGATAAGAAGTCCTAAGCCTTTACTTAATGTATAGGGCCTGCCTGGATTAGAGTTATTAAAGGGTAAAAAAATAACCCAATAAATTATTAGGAATACTTAAATGGGTTGGATTGCAAGTAAATAATTAAGTCTGATAAATTTTACTCCAAATAAAGGGTACTTACCAGCCCACCCCAAAGTAATTATTCCCATGAACTTGTCTCCATCTTCATGTGGCTGTTACACCTTGTTTCATCTTCTTCTGCGTTTATGTCAAATCACATATTTACTACCTTAAAAAATTTTATCCCCCTTATTTTACTGTGGTGTATTATTTGGATTACCATTATTTCAAATGACCCCATAAGAAAACAAGCCTTTTTTTAATAAAAAAAACCCCTCTAGTCTTGTGGTACTTTCTTTTTTTAATTGGTTGAAAAAATGCCAAACTTGCTTGCCTAACGAGTAACGGCGTGAAACAAGGATAAAGAGACAATAGTTTGTGTGGTAATTGGTAAAGTTGGCGTGGCAATCGCCGCATAATTAATATGCATGCACATACTGACATACCCACGAAAACAAACCAAATACACACCCATGGCCATCTTATTAAAGAAAATAAAATACTTCACAAATCTAACTTTTACTCCTCACATAATAAAAATTCATTTGAAATATATATAAAAATCCCACATTTATACATAATTCATTTTAAATAATTTAAATCGATTTTTATTGCATCTTTTAGCTTATGTAGTTGCACTCAGACTCTTTGTTATTGTAATACTTATTTCTTCCGTTTTAATTTATTTGTAACATTTGTTTTTTCACGCAGTTCAATGTACTAATTCAATTCTTAATATTTTTAATTATGTATAATAAAAAATTATAAAAATTTAATATTAATAATCTTTGCAATGAGACAAATCAAAAAAATTCTACTTGACTATATTTTATCTTATAAATTAAAAATTAATCACAAATTAAGAGTGATGAATAAATAGTTAAATTTTTACCAATGTTGCAACTAATATGAAACAGAGAAAGTATAATTTGTATTTTTTTATCCTTCGATTTTTGAGCCGTAGCCCGTATTCATCAAAAGAGACAAAGTAAAAGAAGTACTTCATTTTAAGGCTTTTTCCGCCCACTGACGGGCATGTTCCAACATAGAACAGCCTACATCAATTTATGTGCTGCATATGCCCACCAAATGAGTCGCATGTACATAAATCTGCCCATTGATTTGAGCTGAAAAATAGTACTCCATATTTGACCTCGTTTTGTGCTTTTTATATCATGGGGTTGGCTTCTTCAATTTTATATTTGTATACTTTTTCTTCTAAAAATAGTACTCCAAATGGGAATAACCTCTTTGTATTTCTCAAGTTTCTTTATTTTCTGTCTTCTGTTTCTCCCTTTATTTTGTATATCCGAACTACCTCAAATCGTCACCATTGATGTCCATGCTGCTAGTCATCTTCTCCGCTCCGGCCATAGCTATATCGATGTCAGGTACCTATTAAAAAATGGAAAATTATTAATGGTTTCCTGTGTTTTGTCACTCTATCAATAGTATCCTTAAGTTTTTTTATTATCAATGGTAACTTGGTATTATTTAGCGTCTTTTGATCGTAACTTTTTTTTAACTTTTTTTAGTTCAAAATTGTTACTGTTAACCTTTTCTTTTATTTTTCAGTTTAAAACATAAAAAATGTTGAACAGTTTCGGACGAAAAAAAATTAAATAAGATTACAATTGTAAGACGTTCAATAATACGAAGGTACCATTAATAATAAAAAAAACTTAAGAGTACCATTGATAAAGTGTCAAAACTCAGGGTAACAATGATAATTTACCTTAAAAAATACACCTATTTTTCTTTATTTCTTTAATTTCTTTATCGATATGGACGCATTCCGTATGTCCATTTTTGTAGCCTCAGACCTAGAGCGAAATAACTTAAATAAGGTGTAATAAATAATATAGTATTCTATTTGTGTTTTTATTGTTACTATTTTACATACTTTATAAAAAATAACTAATAACTCATATTAGTCAGAAAATATATAAATATATGAATATAATTTAAGTTGCTTGATAATCGACGGCTACGTATAACTTGACACTAATACGCATAATATGAATATTTTGATAGAAGTTTTTAGACACACGCCAAATTTTATAGTTAAACCCAAATAAATATTATATTAGATTTATTAAATTTAAGTTTGTAATACTATGTAAATAAAATTAATTTAACCCGTATATTATATTCTAGAATTTATATAAGCAAATAAATTATTTTAGCATAAAAACGAACAAAACAATCAACGAATTCTATTGATCAAACTAGTTAACTGAATAAGGGGAATTGAGTATTAATATGTGGGGAATGTGATTGTGCAACAGGACAAAGGAAGAATTTAACAAAGGACATGTTGATGTAGACAATTGTTTCAACATTCCTTATTTCTTCATCACCTCACAAGGCATGGTTAAGACCTCACAACTTTTTTTTTACATTATAATTTTAATCGGTTTTAATATAATTTTCTCGATATTTCTATTTTCTTTAGGGAGGGTGAAAAATCCTGAATTCTTAAAGCAAGTTTCATTAGTTTTCAACAAAGATGATCATATCATAGTGGTAAATATCATCATAGAAATGCCTTCAATTTTATCCCATAAATAAAATATTGATTACAAATTTTTTTTTTTTTATTTAATTTTCTTAATTAAGTATTTACTATAATTAATTTTAGCTAATCATGTTACCTAACACGTTGTCTTCAATAATTTATTTATTCTATAGGGATGTCAAAGTGGGGTTAGATCTATCTACGCAACCACTGATCTTCTTGAATCAGTAAGTTTCTGCCTTTGTTTAAGCAAGTTTTTTATAAGATGATATCAGTACGAGTTCATCTTGCTATGAGACAATACCGTATAATCAGCTAATTTATCTAATTAATCACACTAAAATTCTAAGTGATTACTTTAAGGTTATAAGTAATTACATTTTAATATTATACCGATGATAACTTTAAAACTGTAAGTGATAACTTTAAAACTTTAATTAATCACTTTAAAATTGGTCATGACTAGTGATCGCTTTAAGATTTGGATCGAGTCCAAGTAAACTTGAACACAAATTTTTTTTAATGGAGAACCCAAATCTGTATCCACGAATCGAAGATCAAATTTGGGTCCAAACTGGATCTAAGTTTATTATACCGCATTTAATTGAATTTTGTATTTCGATAACGATAGAGGTATAGACTTTAATTAATATTGATAATATATAATACTATTAATGAAAATTCAAATATTCATCCAATAATATCATACAAACTAAGAATGTGCTTAAAAATATCATCCTATTTGTTAAATTTGATGTTACCTTTACTAGAGTCTTGAGAAGAGCATAACCGTATAAGCTTTGATGAGTATCATCCTAAAATCACTTGATAACAGATCCACTCATAACTCATACCAATTCTAATTCCTCAATGTGATGATATAAGTGGATGGTTCTTCAATATTATTTATTTCAAGAATTGTAGCAAAGATTTTAAAGGCCCTATTTAATTATTTTTCAATGTCTTTTAAATTGAGGTCTTCTATTATATTAAAAAATAAAAAAAAACAACTTCAATAAAAATGATTTAAGACAAAATGTATTGTGACATTATATTACTTTAAATATAAATAGGTTTACAAACAAATCACTTAAAAAGTATTGCTTAAAATCAGATTTAAAAAGCACCATTTAATATCTAAGGCCCTTTATTTCTGTGGGTCCTAGGTGGTCGGCTACCCAAGATAGCCTAAGAACCGCCCCTGATTATTCATTTGACTATATACAAATAGTGTATGTAAGATGAGTTTTTGTAATTATATTTTTTGTAATTATATTTTACGTAGCAAAACTAAGAGCTACTTTTGTAAAATACTGTTTCTAGGTAATACAATCTCAATTAAAAAATTCATATTCTCATAATATTTCTAAAATGAGCTATTTAAATCACATATAAAATGCATTTCTCGATAAACCATTTCATATAAAAATTTATTCAAAACTAAATGAAATGAAATGGTGCAGGGTTTCAAGCATGTAAGCAACATGGGAGGAGGATATGTTTCGTGGGTGGAGAATGAGCTTTCAATCAAGGAATCAAAACAAGAGTTGTAAATTTTCTCATGCTTTTTAAGTAAAAGAAAAAGAAAAGAATTAAGTTGTCACAATTAATTTGTATAGTGGCAGCTGTGCTAGTATTTTTACTCTCTGTTTGAAATAGAGTAAAACAAGTTGTCAAAATAATTTTAAATTTCATTTACAAAAAATTAAATGAAAATTATTTAATTGACTATATTATCACCTTAACAACTAGCTAAGAACTTTCGTATTAAAGTTACATCATTAAAATATTTAAAGAAATTAATTACAAGAGATTGATTTTCTAATTTCACTCCTCAATAGATGATAAAGAACAATTGAGATTAATTGCCTAAACTTTAAAAAGTTTGATTGATGAACTAGAGAGAATAATCAAAGTGAGAATTCACTTTTTTTTATTTTATTTGAGCTATTTTTGTAAGAGATTATTGATAAGACGACCTTAAAAAAAAGTTTATATATTATATATTAAATGGACTATTTAATCCATATGTACGTCTTTTAAGTTATGTTATCTCATAATTTTTTTTGATTTACTTTTGAAAAATAAAGGTGATATGAGAGTCTAATGATCTTGTGTTATGAGGGAAGGGACAAGGATACAAAGTGTCAAGCAAGACACATGAAATGGACACGTAAGGGCTATGTGTCAAAACAAGTGAAAATTTCCATGAGATAGATAAGGACTAATCCAAACGTAATACCATTAGCAACTTTTAATCAAGGATTACCCAAATACAAATCATACTTAGCCTAATTTAATTAATTCAACTTACTTAGTCCCAAATAAATCATATTTAATTAGATAAAATTTCAATTAATTTAAAAATTCGCCTTTTCAATTAAGCTGTTTAAAAATGTAAAGATCGACTGAACTCATATTATAATCACCTCTGTATAGTAGTTTTATTCCGTAACTCTCTATAAACAATTTTGTAATGATTTTAGAGAAAATTATTGGGTTAGAATGAAAAAATTGTTGAAGGTACATATTTGGCTATTTCTACTCTTACTAAGTCTTAGCTTATAAACAAAGTGGTAGAAGTACTTCACAATATTAAAAATACATTTGCACGTCGAGCTAGTGAAGAAATTTTTGATTATTTAGCAATATCAAAGTCGGCAATAAAATCTAAAAAATATTTTCTCGAGTGCCTTCTCAACTTTAGAGGCGGATTTTTATTGAGGTTCAAAGGGACTTCGCCTTTACAATATTTCAAGTTTATACTAAATCGTCTTATTTGAGAAAAACTTATAAAATCAGTGCAACTAAGAAATAATCACTTTAAATTTGTTAATAATTATATTGATGTTATAAGTAATCGCATTAAAAACTTTACTTTAAAAACTAATCACTTAACAACTATAAATTTTTATTTTAAGATTGTACGCAATTAATTTAAATATAAATTGAGTCAGACCAATAAAAATGGTTCCATCGTGAAAATGTTTGATTTGATATTTTGACTCATCATCTAAAAAGTTAATGTATGTAATTAATATTATATAAATTGAGTCAGCTTAGTAAATGTAATTCCATCGTGAAAATGTTTGATTTGATATTCTGACACATCATGGTGAAAATGGTTAGGAGCTTAGCTTTAAAAATTTGGGTTAATATTCAGAACGTTAAGGTATACTAGGTATTTACCCGTGCCAAGTGCCAAGCACGAAATTAAAAGTATTTTTTTGCATAAAAGTATTAGATTACTAAAAAGTACTTCATAAGTATTCTATATTTTCATTTGTTCTTCCCATGCATCCCAATGCAAGCTTAATTAAAAGTTAAATAATTTTAATTGTGAGTTTTTAAAAATTCTAAAAACTTGATATATATTTAGAAAATATATATTGAGACGAATCTATCAAGATCACACATAACTATGTTTTTTATATAAATCAATGAGAAATTATAGTCATAGTTTGACACTAAAATTTGTAAATTATATTTGGAAAGAACAATAAAAACATAGGAAATACTTTTACCTAATAATTAAAAAAGAGCATATATTACTAATATAAACTTAAATTTTCTTAAAAAATTGACAAATAAATATGAGTAACAAAACAATTAAAATAAATGAATTTTATTCATAATTGTTAACTGAAACGATGTTATATTAGAGTTCGAACAATGTGTTTCAAACTCCAATGTTGCCAAGATCGAATGTATGAGTTCTTGTGACAAACAAATTATGCTATCAATGATATCGATGTTTTGAAGGAGAAAATAATGCAATAAAACGACACAAAGATTTAACGAGGTTCACCCAACTTAGGCTACGTCCTCCGGTGTGCGTAGTGTCTCTTATATTATCAAAGGAGTTCAAAGAACTCTCAAATATGGAGAATTACAATAGAGAAGAGATATAGGCTAGTGTTTGGCTTGGGGTGTATTTTTTTTTGCGGATGTCTTGGATGAGCAAATGAGCTCTCTATTTATAGGGGAGATCACATTAAATAACATTGAGTACATTAAAACTATGAATAAATGACAATGAAATAGCTCAAAGCACTTGAAGAGTCAAAAACAGCATCCTAGGAGCATCAGAGACATCGCTCGACCAAAGCAGAGGCTCGCTCGGTCGAGCGGCCTGGTCGAGCGGTCTGCAGGAAATTTCTGGTTACATTCTGTCTGCTCGCTCGACCCATCCTGAAGCTCGCTCGGTCGAGCGAGCTGGTCGAGCGGCACTTCAGAGGGCTTCTGACAGCATTGCTCGATTTGCATTGTAGAGCATCTTGAATTAAACCTTTACACTTCTTCATTAAGTCTCATTACTCCCATGATTAACTCATTAATTCATACTTTAATCATCATCATAAACCTCAAACATTAAGACAAAACTTAATACACTCATTCATGACTTTCCTAAGATTTCATCCCATAAGTCATCACACGAATGCACCCATCAAATGTGCACTCAAGTCATACCATTCATAACATTAACGATATATGATAAATAATAAATAATGAAATTAACAACAATAAAAAGAAAATAATAATAGTTATACTGTATTCATGCTTTACTTGGTTATTTATTATCTTTCACATCCGTTACAATTTGTCTAATTAATTTTCAATGACACCTTGTAATAGAAGGACAATTCATTTTTGTTTGATATCTATTCTGAGGGGAAATTGACTTCTAAATCAAATATATTATCATTCTTGATGAGGAATTAATAATTTATGTGCAATTAGATTGTATGTCCAATTAATTACAACCAAATTCAAATTTATAGTTTGAAAAACTAGAATATCAGTTTGATAAAGAAAAATCACAAGCTTAGAAATAAATGTAAATTTTATTAATGAATACTGATTATAATGATGATATAAAAAGAGAATATTTGAAGGAAAATGCTGTTAACTTTGTATATAATTGACTAAAATTTTGGAAACATTTTTAATAGTTTGAAATCTTTGAAAATTCATTGGTTATATTAGTTTTACCAAAACTGAGTATAGGAATTTAATAAAATTTACTCATTCATTAGTTATGATAGATTGAGAAGAAATTAATTGATTTTGTTCCCATAAGTATCTTATGTAGCTTTAGGCGAAAAAAAACTCTTGTAATAGTAACATATGTCTAGTATTTTATTAATTTAGTAGAGAGTATGATATGATGATATGATAGTTATGATAGATTGAGAAGAAATTGATTAATTTTGTTCCCATAAGTATCTTATGTAGCTCTAGGCGGGAAAAAAACTCTTGTAGTAGTGACACATATCTACTATTTTATTATTTTAGTAGAGAATATGATTTTTAATAGTTTGAAATCTTTGATAATTTATTGCTTACATTACTTTTACCAAAACTGACTATAGGAATTTACTCATTTATTAGTTATGATAGATGATGATTGAGAAGAAATTAATTAATTTTTTCTCATAAATATCTTATGTAGCTTTAGGCAGAAAAAAACTCTTATAGTAGTGACACATGTCTAGTATTTTATTGTTTTAGTGGGGAGTATGATATGAGGATGGAAAATTTCCCTTCTTTGCAATGAACAGTGAAAATTTCCAAAAATATAGTATGATTTTTTTTGCCTGCAAAGAATTAGCAAATTTTAGGCGTTTATATTTTACTTTTAAACCATAAATAAAATTATAAGTAAAATTTAGATCATAAAAATTTAGAGAATCGCAACAATGGAGGTGGAAGAACGTTCATTAACAGAAACACCAACATGGGCACTCGCCACAGTTCTGTCTCTCATGGTAGCCTCTGTCTTCCTCTTCACCAAATCTGTTGAAGTCTTCGGCGAGGTATTTTTCTTTATTCATCAATATTGATGAATTATATTCATAATATTTCAAACAAATTATATTTTCTGACAATAATGTTTGTTCTTGATTAATGTTTGTCAGTGGTTAGATAAGAGAAAAAGGAAACCTTTACTACCTGCTTTTAACAAAATTAAAGAAGGTAATCCATGCATTTATTGGTGTAACATGATTTATATATTTATGTGAAGTTGTTTCTACAAAAGGTGATTTAATATAATCTTTTTATTACTAAAGTGAAAATTTTTGATCATATGGGAATTTTAGGCTCAGGCCTGTTTAGGTCATAACTCATGTTATTTGATTAAAAGTATAACATAATTTAATTATGTTTCTTGATAGGTGTAAATATAATTTATTAGCTAATTTAATTTTTGAATTTGCTATTCACTTAAAATGGCCAAAAAAATAGTCCAAAATCGAATGTAATTTCTTATTTGATTCAGGATTTACGAGGAAATTAGCAAATTATGTGACACAGTGACAATGTTCTTGATTAACGTTTGTCGATGGTTAGTATTAAATGTGTGATGAGGTATATAGCTGTTGGAGAAATGAACCTTTAAAGACTACATACATAGACCTTTAGATGTCATTCATGGAGTGATTTAATCTTATTAAAACACATTTATAAATGTCATTCATGGAGTGATTTAATCTTATTAAATCACATTTATACTAGTTGAATAACCTTAATGAAGTTGAAATAGAGCTGTCAGAAGCTGTCTACATATTGTGTTTGTTTCATTCTTCTAGGGACACACAATCTCTAATCTCTTATCTTTTCTTCTTCTATTCACTTGTGCAAAAGTGGTGTTTCCTCCGCACCTAAAGTAGTGAGTGTATATCATTTTTGGTAGGTGTGTTGACTTTGGGAAAGTTCCGTTTATTTACAGTTAGGATATTTCCTTCTAAATACACTACTAAACACATCTCTAATATTCTGAATTTTGTTACTTATAGTCTTGGAAGAGTCTTTCATATTTCCAGCAATTTAAGAAAGTTATTATTTTGTCTTCTTTGGGTTCTGGTGTACTTGCTAAGATTCTTTTCGATGTTTCCAAGCTTAAACCTCTATATGGTTCTGATTATAAGAGGTGGTCTCAATAGTTATCTTCTTTGAACAACTTGAAGTTGATTGGGGTGGATCCAAAATAAGATCAAATGATGTCAATGTATTAAGTATTATTTTTAAAATTGTTGATAATAAGGCTTGAACCTAGGACAATGTTGTCGCACACCAATATATTGACCAACTTAACCAGTACATTGTTAGCATATTTAGAGATATAACTTGTAAAATGATTAAGACCACATTTGCCCCTGAGTTCACTATGTGCTTTACGATAAAAGAACCAAAGGAGATTCAAGCTCTTCTTCCACTACTCTCACCGATGCTCAAAAGAAGACGGGGGAAGATGCTCTAGCAAAACATGAGAAAGATAGCAAGTTGGTAAGGGGACATCTCTTAAATCACATTAACAACATACTTTTTGACTTGTTTTTTTAATAATGAATATAGTAAAGAAATTTGGAAAACTTTGCTAAAGAATTATGATTTGGATGATGTAGTAAGGAAAATGGATTACTATTAAAATGGTTGATGAAAAACCTATAATGGATCAAGTTCATGAATATGAATATATAAAATTATTGGTGAGGGATGAAACTATGTGAAACTTTACTAGTAAATATTATATAGAAAAATTTCCATCCACTTGGAATAATTATTGTAAATATTCTACAAAGGAAGAAGCCATAAGCAAATCTCATCGAGGAAATTTTGAGGCAATTGTCGTAGTTTTTGAAGCAAATTTGGTGGAGAACAAACATGAATGGGTCTTAGACACTAGGGCTCCAAGGCATTTTTTTTTCAATAAGGCACTCATGGAAGACTTTGAAGAAGTCAAAAATGGTGAGCATGTCTACATGGAAAATGTTAGAGCAAGTGCTAAATTACCATTGCTTGGAGGTGATGTTGATCACCAAATGGCTCAAGCCAATGCACACCATGTTGTGAGAAATGATAGTGGTGCAAGGGGGTTGAGTGCATTGAAGTTTGGGCTTCAAGGAAGCAATGAAGGAGGATCTTTGATGTGCCATGGTGATAGAGCAACAAAGAACAAGAAGATGTGAGTGCATGAAGGGTGCCTTGGAAAAAGGCAAGAGGTGCCTTGAACAAGGTAAGAAGGTGCATATTGGGTATGCCTCAAACAAGGCATAAAAAACTTGGAAGCTGCCTTGAACGAAGGGAATAGTGCTCATTCGAGCACATATAATGCTCGTCCAAGCACCCTGGTGCAGGGCCAAAAACGATTTTTCTGTTTTGGTCGATACTTGGGGGGCAAGTAGTCTACTTTATCCTTGGGATATTCTTTATTTGGGGGGTATGCGAAGGCTCTTAATCAGATTGGAATGTAGAGTGTGCTGGCTAATACAAGAGAAAAATGTTAGGATACCTCTAGTGTTTTCTTGTATTTGATGAGTGAGTACCATTAAAGGTTTAAACTTTGGCTTGATTGTGTGTGATCAAGGATTGTGAGAGGTGTTTCATTAATGTAATGTTGATTACTTAGTGAAATATAATCCCATTTAAGGGGGAGGTGTCTAAGACGCCATTTATGTAATGTGTGTGAGCTTTGTTCATCAAAGCTTTAAGCTTTTGATTAATCTTGTGCATACCCTATTTTTTCTACTATCTTCTACACTTCCTATTGCCATTGTTGGGTCCAACAACCTTCCCTTTCAAAAAACAATTGCACCGCGTGAGTTCTTGGTGTTATGAATGGTATCATGAATGGTGTGACTTGAGTGCACAATTGATGTGTGCATTCATGTGTGACTCTTCGGATGGAATCCCATGAGTGTGTTAATGTGGGTGTATTAAGTTGAGTCTTGATGGTTGTGATTTATGATGGTGATTAAAAGTATGGATTAATGAGGTAATGAAGTGTGAGTTATTCGTGGGAGTTATGGGACTTGATAAAGAAGTGCAAATGTTTAATTCAAGATGCTCTACTATGCAAGTCGAGCAATACTGTCAGAAGCCCTCTGAAGTGCCGCTCGACCAGCTTGCTCGACAGAGCGAGCTCCGGGATGGGTCAAGCGAGCAAACAGAATGCAACCAGAAACTTTCTGTAGCCCGCTCGACCGAGCGAGCCCCTATTTTGATCGAGCGAAGTCTCTGATACTCCTAGGATGCTGTTTTTGACTCTTCAAGTACTTGGGGCTGTTTCATTATCATTTATTCATAGCTTTAATGTACTTAATGTTACTTAGTGTGATTTCTCCTATAAATAGAGAGCTCTCATTCACATATCAGATACATCAAACACAACCCCTAAGCCAAACACATAGCCTTGTGTTTTATCTCTTACACAATTGTAATACTTCATTTGTAAGAGTATCTTATACTCCATTGATATAATATAAACAGAAACTACACACGACGGAGGACGTAGCCATCTTTGTGTCTCTTTGTAAGGTTACATTATCAAACATTATTTTATTCTTTGTTGTTTGCATCGTTCATCTAAGTTCTTAGCATCGTATCAATCTTGGCAAATTATTTCACTTGGCAAAGGAAAGGTTCTTCTTAAACTTTCTTTGGGGAAATCTCTTAGTTTGAGTAATGTTTTATATGTATCTTCTTATTGGAGAAACTTAGTTTCAAGATATTGTAATCTCTAATGAAGGAGAAGTTGTTGGGAAAGGGTATCAATGCAGAGGTTTGTTTGTACTAATGAAAGTTCTTCTATTGCTTACTTGATAAGTCTTTGGACATTTGGCATTCTAGGTTAGGACATTTGAACTTAAAATTCATGTATAGATTGAAAGATTTAAATATAATCACCTTTCAAAGAAATGATGAAAAAAGAAAATGTCTAATTTGTGTGGAAACCAAATATTCAAAGAGATCATTTAAGCAAGTGGCACATAGAAGTACTTGTTCATTCAAATTGGTACGCTCGAATTTAGCGGACTTTAAAAATTGCACTTGTATTGGAGAAAATATTATATATTTTGTGGATGATTTCTCGAGGTACACTAAAATCTATGTACATAAAACTTTTGGTGTAAAAATGCAGTCGCAATCGCGGGTATAGGTAGTGAAATGACCGTATTTTTACTCCATGCTTTGAAGTAAAGATGAGATCGAAATTGCATTTTTGCAATATAAAATCGAAGCGGAAAACCAACTTGATTTTAAGATTAAAAGGTTAAGATCAGATCTTGGAGGAGAATATAGCACTAAAACTTTGTCTAAATTTTGTGATAAGTATGAAATTATTCTTGAACTAAGTGCACCTAACAAAATAGCATAGCAGAAAGGAAAAATAGGACTTTAGAAGAAATGATGAATGCTATGTTAATTTGTTTTGGTTTGTCAAATTTTCTTTTTTGGATGAAACTATTCTTTCTGTTTGTTATTTGCTTAATAGAGTACCACATAAGAAACTTGAAAAGAAACCTTTTGATCTATGGATTATGTGAAATCTCCAAAAATCTAGCAGATTCTTTTACAAAAGGGATTATCAAGGAAAATGATTCTTGATGCATTGAGGGCGGTAGGGCTAAAGACCAACAGTGGATAAGCATGCATCTTTCCTATCCCAATGGCACTTGTAGCTCTTCATATGAGGGATGAGTTTTTTGGCTCTTAGGATCATGCAATACTTTGTGGTGTACTACTTTTTGAGACAATCACCTATGTGAGTGTGGAGGTTGACCATCTTCTATGTGAAATTTTAGGCTTATATTCAATTAAAGCACTCGTAAAAATCAAGGTAGGTGCATAGGCCATAAAAAAATACACCATATAATTGAAGCAAAGTCTCTCTAGGTAAGACATATGATTTGAGAGTCTCAATTCAAATCTTACATGTTCAAGACTTGTTTCAATTGTTTGATCAAAGGTCCTTGGAGTTCAGGATACAGTTCACTCTCAAGGACTTATGTGTTGTTGCCTCATCTCACTAAACATCAAGTTCAAGGCTTAGTCCACTTAATTGTTATGTTGGAGAAATGGACCTTTAAAGACTATGGACCTTAAAATTCATTCATGCTTTTTGACTAAGCTTAATGATGTTGAATTAGAGTTGCTGGGAGGTACCTATATATTGTGTTTGTTTCATTCTCTTGGAGACACACAATCTATGATCCTTTTATCTCTTCTGCTATTCACTTGTGCAAGAGCGGTATTTGCTCCACACCTAAAGTAGTGAGTGTACATCATTTTTGGTGGGTGTGTTAACCTTGGGAAAGTCTTGTTTATAAGCACTTAGGATATTCGAGAAATAACTTTCTTAATGCAACAAGTTCGTGTCACTTCATACATTTCATTCTAGACACATCTCTAACGTTATGAAATCTGAATTTTGTTGCTTTGAAAGGCTTGGAAGAATCCTTCACATTTCCAACAAGCATATAATAAGGATTCAACCAATCAAAATTTTTGGTTAAATTGGTATTTTGAAATGACATCAGAAAACAATGTGACATAAGATTTATCATCATCATCATATCTAATATATTCCGCTGACGTGACATAAGATTATGATTTTGAATTCATCTACCCCTCATATGTGAAGGATCTGTGTAGTTGTGTTGCATCCATGCTTTTAGCCTAAAAGGTTCTCATATAAGAGGTTGTGTTAGAGTAAATAACATAGTATAGGACTTCAACCACCGATTTAAGCTTTTCGTTGAATTGGTTCATTCCTTCCTTGGTTTCTCATATTTGTGGTTCTTGGTTTATGAGCATCCAGCAATACATGAAAAGAAAATGATGTGCATACATTTTATACTTATTATTTTGTGATTTAGTTTATACTTACTGAAGTACATAATTTTACACATAGCTAATTTTTGTAGAGCTTATAGTATTTGGAGTACTGTCACTTCTGTTGGGTCATTGGAGTATTTTTGTGGCGAGGATTTGTGTAAAATCATCGGTATTTGGCACTAAATTCTACCCATGTATACCCGAGACAACATTAACTGAAACAGTAAGAATCGCTGAAGAACTCATTGTTGTTAATAACTCCAAGGATGCAAATCATCGTTACTTGCACAGATATTGTTCTAAGGTAATTGATTCACTTAACTAAAGAAAGGTGTCATATATCTTATAATGATCATGATGTTATTGTAAGGAATAAACTGTGTGTAACTTTAATGTAAAGGGATATGAGTCATTTGCTTCATACGAAAGCCTCGAGCAGCTTCATCGTCTGCTGTTTGTTCTTGGTATAACTCATGCCACTTACAGTGCTGTGACCATTGCATTAGCTGTTTTTAAGGTTCGTTTGGATCGACAATCCCTATTGATTTCTTCATTTAATGATAAACTATGTTTTGGAATGGTTCTGACTTTCTTATCCCCTTTTTTTGAAGATTTATAGCTGGAGGACATGGGAAAATGAAGCAAAATCCATGGCTTTAGAAAATGCAGAAGGTCTAATATTACGAATCTGTATTTTCTTTTCCATTAGTTTCATAGATTAGTTGTATACGTTCTTTATTTTGATGGGGCCACAGAATTATAATTCTTTAGTTTCGGATCATAATGTGCAATATTAAAATGACTCATTATCCATGTGGAACTCTTATTAATGTGAAGTTTCCAATGATATTTGCTACCAAGGGTCAATCAAAGCAACATCTTTGTTATCACTAACAAGTAACAAGGGTGAGGTGTTATACATTTGACCCCCAAATCCCAGCCTAGATGCGAGCCAGATAATGCCATTGGGGTATTAGAATATGAGTCTAATTGTATCTTAATGGGTTATGATTTGTTATCGAACATGATTTTTTTTCCTTGATTTTTTGAACTAGACCACACGAAACTGAAACGATTGTGTACATTCGTTGTCCACCATGCATCGCACCCTTGGAGCCAACACAAAGTACTTATTTGGCTGGTATGATCACTTGCACTTTACTCGTATAAGAATCATCCTTGGGATGTTAGATTGCAAGACGATTAATAAGAAATAACCATTTGTGTGATTTTCTTCTAAATTTTACCAGTTGCATAGTGAGTTTGTTTTTCTATCTGAAACTATCTCAGTATATAGCTTTGTTTCAGCCGACAATTTTGGAATTCGATCAACAAGTTTGATTACAATGCTCTCCGCTTTGGATTTATTGTTGTAAGCACGTAGAATTTTCCCTGGATAACATCATCCCGTTTGTATGGTCAAAGGAGTAATTTTTTGATAAAACTATAAAACAACAGACTCATCAACTCCCAATGTCCTATGATTTTCTCAATTACATGGTCAGAAGTATGGATGAAGAATTTCGTGATATCGTTGGCATCAGGTACTATATCTTTTCATCACATGTTCGAAATCGAAATTTCATGTCATCCTTTCTTTCGAGCTGCAGTTCATTGAATAACTCTACGAGATCACCAACTAACGTGACTATATGGCTTTGAATTAGTAGTTTACTATGTGTGGTATGTGTGAGTGATCAACAATAGTTATTAAACTAGACATTACACTTTTTCAATCTGTGTGCAACATAATTCGCCAGCTAATTCGCTTTTTTAATTCGCAATTCGCTCAAAAGGACCCAAAAGTAGGTTAATACATACCACTATTCGCTTTTTTCAATTCATGATTCGCTAAGAGATTAGTAAATCATGCAACACTGCTCCATAACATTTCTATCCGTAATTTGTTTCTTTATCTACAGCTTGCCTCTTTGGATCTATGCCATATTTTGCATTTTCCTCGACTTTCATGGTACTTTATCCAACAAAAATTCTCGTATTTTTTTGATATATAAGCTATTCTAACTCGCTATCTCCAAAACATCACTAACTTATACTACCCCATCTGATCAGGATCTAACATCTACTTCTGGCTTTCATTTCTTCCTGCCATTGTAAGTTCATTTCTTTGGCATATCTAGTGTATATGTCTAAACCTTTGAATTATCAAGCTAACTTATTTGTTTTCCGTTTGTGTAATATGGAAGATAATAATGATAATCGGCACAAAGCTGCACCACATAGTGGTAAAACTCGCGGTAGAGATCATGGATACACAATCATATGTGAAAACGCAAGAGTTTAAAGTCGAGTTGAGTGATGAGTTCTTCTGGTTTAAGAAGCCTAGGCTACTACTTAGGTTCATACAATTCATATCTTTCCAAGTGAGCAAGAATCAGTACCATTATCAATTTTAAGCATTTTACCAAATATAACTTTTTAATACTGATGTTTATTGTGTAATTGTTGAAAGCAACAGAATGCATTTGAGATGGCAATGTTCTTATGGTCTGTGGTAAGCAGTTAATACTTCAGAAATTCATTTCTATGTTTTCTAACATCATTATATAAACACCCCCTTCACTTTTTCGCAGTGGGAAATCGATGGAACGTCTTGCTTTATGAGCAACCCGACCTTCATTGTGATTCGATTAGCATTTGGGTAACTAATCACCTGAATTTCTTGCTATGATGGACTATATTAGAAAGACTCGATATGTGAAGCTGGTGATGATATTTGTTTACAAGTTTCTATCAGAAACAATCTCTTTGTTATCACCAGCAGGCACCTAGGGTAAGGTTGCGTATATCTAGCCCCTCCAAACCCCGCCAAGTGGGAGTCATTTACTCAATATGTGGAGCTGGTGATGATGTTTGGGGTTCTATTAGAAACAATGTCTTTGTTATCACCAGTAAGGGTAAGGTTGCGTACATCTAGTCCCTGCAAACCCCGCTTAGGTGGGAGCCATTTACTCAATATATGAAGCTGGTGATGATATTTGTTACCAAGGGTCTATTAGAAACAATCTCTTTGTTATCACCAACAAGGGTAAAGTTGCATGCATTTAGTCCCTCCAAACCCCGCCGAGGTGGGGCCATATACTGGCATTGAGGTGATGGAATATATGACTTCACTAATATTAATGCAGGACAATCACTCAAGTTTGGTGTAGCTTCATTACATTCCCACTCTATGTCATAATCACACAGGTAAATACATATTCTTAGCTAATGTGTAGATAGTGTAAACAAGTTTTTCGTAGTATTGTGAACTCTTTATAAAAGAAATTTAATGGCACTGCAGATGGGATCAAGGTATAAGAGAACAGTAATCACTGAACGCGTGAGAAAATCGCTAAATGGGTGGAAGAAACGAGTGATGAAAAGGCAAAATAGCAACTTAAATGTTGCACAACTTAGTAATGCAACATCAATGCCTTTGTTTCACAATTCGGACATATATGGTTTCGACAGCAACAGATACACCAACCCCGGAATTATTAGGACGAGTAGTGGAATAAGCAATGAAGGGTCTAGAAACCAAAACAGGAGGTGGTCAGAGATAGATTATGAAGTTAATGTAGGAGTGTTATTTACCCCTCAACGATCAAGCCTTTCTGAAGGAGAAGGGGTTAGAGGAAGGTATTATAGTAGTGATGATTACTCTGAGGAGGAGGTGGAGATGGAGGACGAGGAGGAGGATGGTTCAGAGACAGGCGAAGGTCGGTGTTTTCACCTTCATTGATGCAAGGAACATTAGTGTTCTAGCTTGACAAATTTGTGTGGTGGTTGTGTGCTTGAAAACTTGAAATATTAGAGCCTACTATAGGATGGAGCTATGGAGAATGCAATCACTTATTGATTCTCTTGATACGTTATGAAAGCAAAGATTTATAATTCTTTGTTTTCGATTATAGTAGAGTATAATAAAACACTGCATGAAATCATTCTCACTTGAGAATAATAAAAAGTTGATATAATGAAAATGTGTGTTTGAGATGACTAATATAAATTTAAGTATTGATTTTATGAAAATATGTGGAGTATCATGAAAATATGCACTTAAATACTTGCAACTTACTATTTAGGCGTGCATTTCTAAAAATATATTTCGTACATAACAAATGAATTTATTAAATATATAAAATAAAATCACAATAACCTAACCTTTATTCTCACTAAAAAATAGGAAAACTCGTTATATAAAAGCGTGAAAGTTTGATTATGGATTTGATTTTCATATTAATTCTAGTCAATTTTTGTTTTAAAATATGAATCTAAATTAAAGCTGTTCATGGGTGGATAATGGATCGGATAATGCCTTAAAAAGGGCTCAAATATTCAAAATTCCGCCCGCATTTGCGGGTATATTTTTTTGTTGCTACCAGCCCATTTTCTTAACGGGCGGGACCCGCAGGTAAGCGAATATTTCTTATATAAAAATTAAAATACAATACAAATTATAATGTTAATTCTTAATAACAAATATAATAACACAATACATTGTCTAAAATACTCTGAATATATAAAAAATCTCAAAATACTCAAATTACATAAATATAAAAGTAGGGGATTGGAAAATGAGAATTAGGTGGCGGAAATCGAGAGTTATAGAGAATATATGAGAACTGAAAGATAGAAATTATTGGAAAATTGGAATTGGATAATGTAGAGCTAACATGAAAAATAATATAATTATTATTAATTATTAATATATTAAACTAAGCGGGTGGACGGGTATACCAGTGGGTATTTTTTTTGCGTCGCTACCTGCCCATTTATCTTGGCGGGCGGGTATTACCCGTCCAAAGTTTAATTTTTTTTTTCAAATACGTGGTCCGTACTAGCCCGTTTTTCGAGCCGAGTGGGTCGAGCCTGACGGGTAGCCTGCCCATGAACAGCTCTAATCCAAACCATATTTATCTGAATCAACAACCTAATTTTTTTTAATTTTTATGTTTCTAGTCCAATTCAAAACAAATTTCTAACTAAAACATAGATTTTGGATATCAAAATAGTAAATTGAAAATGGCAATTGCAAAGTGAGGTTGATAAAATAAAACTCGAATTCCTAGATAAATTGCCCTAAGTTTTTTGTTGGCACACTTACTAAACTTTGTCTACACATTTGCATATTGGGTTTACTCCGGTAGTAGTTGGTGATCTTATATTTTAATTCAAACGATTCTTATTTTTTTATTAGGATAAAATATATTCAAATCAAAATTATTTTTTTTGTCAATCCAATTTAAACCAAATTATAGAAAATTCAAATTTCCTATATGAATTGCCAATTGGATTATTTCGCTTTGCCATTTTTATCGGAATGTAATAATATTAATTAATATTATAATAAAATTCTATGGAGTACTAATTTTCGAAATACTATTATACATCAATAAATCATTTCCTCCTGCACAAGTTAAACACCATATTTCTTGTTCGTCGCGAAAACTCTTCACTCTGGGCTTCGTCTCTGAAATCTCTATCTCGGATCTCCACCTACATACTAAACCATGGTGCTAGAGGTTTCCCTACTCGATATGATCTTGAATTCCATTTTAGCTAAAGGAGTTCAAAATTAGGGTTTATTCTGTACTAACTTTTTAAACTTTTTGATATGAATTTCAGGCGACTATGATATGCATTGACAATTCAGAGTGGATGCGCAATGGTGATTACTCGCCTAATAGATTTCAAGCTCTTTCTGACGCTGTCAATCTCATTTGCGGCGCTAAGACTCAGGTAATTTGTTGGAAACCCTAGTTTTCGATTTTATCCTTTTATTGGAGTTAATATCATTGAGTGTTGGATGTTGATATCGATTTATGATTTTGTAACAGTCTAATCCGGAGAATACTGTGGGGATTTTAACTATGGCCGGAAAGGGTGTTCGTGTTTTAGTTACTCCGACTAGTGACCTTGGAAAGATATTGGCTTGTATGCATGGTTAGTTCTCTTTATTGATTTCCTTGAATTTATTATTGTAGTACTTTTTGATTTATTTCATTTGGATCGATTTGTATATAATGAATACTTACTTGAGTGATACCAACAATGCCAAATTTTCCGTCCCAATAATATGGGTCAGGTAGATGAACAAAAACAAATCAACATCACCAATTGCCCAGGATTATACTTGTTCTAAAATGCTATATACAATTATAGTTCCAATGATCTTTCATTTATTCACCTTTATTTATTGTTAATATGCTGCTACAATGTTTACTTAATAATCCAAACCTTTTTATTCTTACAATTATCTCCACATCTGTAGCTTAACATTGGCTTTATCTTTAGTTTCATTTTTCATTTACTAATAGGATTTCTTCAGCCAACAACATTTACAATGGAACTTCTCCTTTTATAGGTCTCCTTATCCTATTTAAGACCTTTGTTTGCGGTCTTAATGTAGACTGATTGTGCTTGAGGAATCTTGACCCCCTCCTCAACATGTCCCAATATTGGTTTATACCTTATGTGCATAAACCAATATTGGGATATGTAGATCATGCAAGTGTTAGAGAAAATTGGTTTATGCTTTTGCATTTTACGCTTTAGTGTTTCATCTCCTTCTCCTATACCTTTATATTGACTCCTTGCTAGTTAGAGTAGTCTTGCTTAAACCCTTTGTTTTTGTAAATCGTTACTATAATGCTTATCTGTTAGACATCTTGTTTGTTTTCCACTACTTGTTTAGAAGGTTAGTTAATCGACTCAATCCTATTCACCCTAGAAGCTGTAGTGCTTCCTTTTTCTTTATTTTCTCCAAGCTTCTTTTGCCTCTAGTTTGATTATTTAGCTCATAAAATTTTTGTACTCTTCCATCTATTTCTTCTAGATATTTCCCCCTCTTTGACATCTATTAACAACTCCTCCAAGTAGTCCTATGTATCTTTAATCTCCTAATCTTAGACAATGTTGTTTTTTGTTTGTTCTTGGCACACTTCACCCTACTAAGATCTGATAATCTCTTTTGGTCATTACTATAAAGATGATTATCCTTTTTCTCTTGAGTTTGAATTGTACACTACTACCATTGTTACCTGGAACGACATTCGGTTAGGAACAGGGAATGGGAAGGGGAACAAGGAACACTACCTTGATTGACTCGTGAACGATTGGATATGAGATACATTATGTATAAAAAAATATTTGTAAGCAAAATTAAACTAAAATGAATTTTTTGCTTTAAAAAATGGTTTTTCAGTGGAATGTTTTTGGTTTTCTAGGTTTCACCCTACTAAGATCTGATAATCTCTTTTGGTCATTACTATAAAGATAATTATCCTTTTTTTCTTGAGTTTGAATTGTACCCTACAACCATTGTGATTTGGGTGATTTGGGTCGCGTTTCGTGATGATTGTGGACGAATGTTCCTAGATTGCGGAATGTGGCTACGTTCCAGTTCCATGTAACTATGACTATAACAACATTTCAATGTCCCAATGCCATTACGTGGCTCTTACCTAGGGTATGGTTTGGGGTTAGATGTACACAACTTTATCTTTGTTGTACACTTGTTGGTGATAATGAAGAGGTTATTTTCGATCGACCCTTGGTAGTAAAACATCACGTGCAATTTCAAATAAATAAGAAGTGCACGTAATTTGATGAGTCATATTACTGTAGTCTATTATAATTCAAAACCAAAGAAGTATAAATCTTTAGCCCTATTGAAACTAATCCAAATTGATTCGATTTAGTTTGGATTGGAAAAAAAATAATATCTTTGGTTTGTGCCTGCCTAACATGACATATCTTTGCAAATATATAATTTTATTCAATGATGGGATACTTCTTAATTTGATTATTATGTGTAGGTATATGCATTGATGATATTCATTTTTTTCTTCATTAGTCATTACACAAGCTTCGTCGTATGATTCTATGACTTATTATTCGCATTTCTACCACATCATCGGTTTACCACTTATTTATATTAATTCCACCTTCATTTACTTCCTATCGTTTCATGTCTCGTGAGTCGTGAATACTTCAATTTGTATATTTGCTTTGTTTTGATTATCACGTCCTTTTAAAAAATCACTTTATTATTCCTATATTTTCATGTCTCGTGAGTCGTGAATATTTCAATTTGTATATTTGCTTTATTTTAATTATCATCTCCTTGGGATCATTGTATCAATAGCAATAAGTCTGGTTTGAAGAGGCTCATATACAGAATGTCTCGAAATTATATTCGGAGCAGGAGATTCAATTAATTGAGATTTCGAAGCCGAAATTTCAGCCTTATCATCAGTAGGTTTAGCTAGGGCATTTATAACACAACCCAAATAAGCTTCACTCACGGGTATGTGAGCAATTCTTGCTTTTACTCAACTTCCTTCTTGTATCAGCAAATCATCATCCATTAATACAACACCAACATTATTGGATTTCGAATTCAGAGCAATGCCTATTGCCCCTTCTTCAAATTTTTTCAAAGCCACTTTATCTCTAGCAGACAAAAATGTTTGTTTTATGTTCTCTAAAATCTACCAACACTAGTTACTTATGTGAAGTAGTTGCAACATTCTAAGGTGCCAATCTTTGCTTAGATCCAAAAGTTTTGGTCTCTTACTATAAAACATATTAAGTTTTGCTCATTGGACGCCACACCTGAGAGGTATGAGCCGCAATTTTCGGCAGGGACCTAGCAACTCTTATACTTCACACTACAATTGTGTTTTGAGATGTAAAACGCAAAACCCTTGCTCAATTTGACGCGATGTGGGTATCACTGTATCTAGGTCAGTGTGTTACTAATTTAGGGCACCCACATATTATCTGAATTCATATCATGAAATAAGTGATAAGATATGACAATGTTTTACGGTGGTTGTCACTAACCTACCACAACCCTTCTTTTTACTTGGGCGTGGGAGTTGGTCAACTGGAGTTGGGGTTTTGTGTATGCTTACATAATCGGAAATATATCTTGGATGTTAGCTAGCTTAAATTGAAAAATCTTCCATCAATCAAGTTAGGTAGATTAAGTGCAAGAAGTAATAGATATGTTCGAAGGAATTTGGGTCTGTGTTTAGGTTTAACAAAAACCACTGTTTGAAGCACTATAGATGATTGGAAATGTTGGACACTAGTTGGTTAGATGACGTTTTGTGGCAAATGAATAGGTAGTGTTTAAAGTGAAATGCTGAATTTTCTTTGCGTTGTGAAGGAATCTAGTCAATGACTTAATATGGTGTCCTTCAGAATTTTTAGTGAACTTTTGCTTGATATTGTGGTAGATGTTGATTTTTGAAACTTGGTGCAAGTTAAAGGATAAAAAAGGGGAGTTCTTGTTTCAAATTGGCAATCTAATTAGGTAACTCGGCTATTTTCCATTCATGATTGTAATTCAAAGCCCTGAAAATCCACCATCTGATTTCTAAATATGTTTTCATTTCAACTGTAGTAATAAAAGGGTATTGTTTTGTTCTTTCGTCATCTGTTTTTATGGGTAACGTGAGGCTTATTTTCCTTTATTCATTTATTGATTTCTCTTGGCGGAAGCTTTCTGACATAAAAATTATATATGATTTTTACTGTTTTCTCTGCTGCCAGGCTTAGAAATAGGTGGTGAAATGAACTTGGCTGCTGGAATTCAGGTTGCACAGTTGGCTCTTAAGCATCGTCAAAACAAGAAACAACAACAAAGAATCATTGTGTTTGCTGGAAGGTTGGAATTCTTTTTCAGTTACTTTGTCTTTGACGTTCTAGTTTACATTTTAATATATAATTATCTTTTTTCAGTCCTGTTAAATATGATAAAAAAGTGTTGGAAATGATTGGAAGGAAGTTAAAAAAGAATAGTGTGGCACTTGATGTTGTTGATTTTGGTGAAGACGAGGAAGGCAAGTCAGAGAAACTTGAGGCCTTGGTTGCTGCTGTAAATAATAATGAAACCAGCCATATTGTCCGTGTGCCTCCAGGTGCCAATGCCCTATCTGATGTGCTGATTAGGTTAGTGATTTTACATATGTGCTACTCTTAGTTCTATTTACGTTGGTTCGTTTTGTAAGCTGGCAAATTTGTTCTGATTCATAATAATCTCTTGTGACAGTACTCCAATATTTACTGGAGATGGGGAAGGAGGAAGTGGATTTGCTGCAGCAGCAGCAGCAGCTGCAGCTGGTGGAGTTTCTGGGTTTGACTTTGGTGTGGATCCAAATTTGGATCCTGAGTTGGCTCTTGCTCTTAGAGTCTCAATGGAAGAAGAGAGGGCTAGACAAGAAGCGGCTGCAAAAAGGGCTGCAGAAGAAGCATCTAGACAGGATAAAGGAGGGGAACAATCAGGCTCTCAAGATGCCACTATGGGAGAAAGTAACAATGCTGCAAGCTCAGAAGCTGATAAGAGAAATGACATGACAGAGGTGTGTGATTGTGGTGGTGGTGGTGTCTTAGGCTCTGCCTTTTGTTTAAATTTCTTTCTTTGTTAGCTGTAGTTTAGTTGTTTACTTTCTGTGTAAAGCTATCACATCATGACATGCTTGGAGGTTCTATTGGTTTCTTAGAGAACCGTTATATTGACCATTTTAACAAATGTGTAATCCTTGTAAAATGCAAGGCTGAACTTATATGGAAAGTGCAAAGTTACCCTGCATAGAAGAGGGTAGCATCTTAACCTTTAAGATTTTTGAAAAATAAGTTTAACCCACGTTTTCTACAGGATGATGATGCCCTGCTGCAGCAGGCATTGGCAATGTCAATGGATGATCCTGCCTCCAGTGTGGTGGTGCGAGATATAGATATGTCGGATGCAGCTGATGACCAGGACTTGCAACTTGGTTAGTTTCTCTTTGTATAGTCCCAACATAATTATCCCCTTTTATGCAAGTAAAGTTACTGGAAAATGGCATTGTTTAACTGTTATGGGGTCAGTGTCTTTAGTAACCAATATAGAGCTACTTTTACAATCATTGTACTGATTAGAACATATAGTTTTGTGGTTTCCCAACTTTCCCAACAGGTGATGCATCTGTTGTGTAATTTTTACTTTTGATTTTGGTCATGAGAGTTTTAATCTCTTTGCTTATTAACATATGCTTAATGTTCGATACCAAAAATTATGTAAGATGCGGTGCCTGCTGTCATGTTATTTGATCCAATCCCCGGGGATGGCACTAGATTTAAAAAAAATGGGTGGCTGGGAATTTTAGTGGTTTTTGTAGGTGGAACCATGTCCTTTTTTAGGGTAATTATAGGTTAAATTTAATGGGGAAAAATCAGGGGGGATGGAAAGAGTATTTATTTTCTGTATAATGATGGTTCTCACCTAGGGTGGGATTTAGAGGGTCGGATGTACGCCACCTTACCTTGTTAGTGATAACACTAACCAAGATGTTTTTGATCGACCATTGGTAGCAAACATCATTTGCTGCGTCACATAAATAAGAAGTGCGCATGGTATAATGATGCATAAACCCTAAAAATCTTCAGGTATCCTTCAATTCAATTTTTATCCTAAATGTTATAGGCGGTAAAATCTGAACTGTGTTGTGAGAAGCAGAAATGATTGAAGTTTGTTCTTATAGCTGTCCACCATCCAAAGCTTGTGCTTGTTAGTTGTTACCATTTACCCCTTTTAGTGCTCTTGGATTGACCCCCTACAGGAAAGTGGAGTTAAGGTGATGAACTAAGCTTGAAACACTGCATTAACCAATTCACTTCTCTTCTCCTTTGCTTTAACACGTTAGCCAAACTTTTTTATAGAGTTTTTCTCAGTTGAGTTCGACAGCGATATCTAAGACTGATTTCTCCTCGTTCTGCATAAATGGGCTCTTAAACACATTATTTAGCTGACTAAATGGATTCTCGAAACGCATTATTTAGCTGTTCAACATGTTAAAGCTTTGTATTGTATTAACCTCTTGTTTTTTGCAGCTCTGCAGCTCTCTAAGGAGGAAGGTGCAAAAGAGTCCACAAGTCAGTCAAGTCAGACTGATATGAGTAAATTGTTGGCAGACGAGTCCTTTGTTTCATCTATTCTTGCTTCGGTACGTTACTGGGATCTTACATTGCTCAACTTTCACCTTTTATGTCAATGTAAATTATGTTCAATCATGCATAGCTGCCAGCTTTCGGTGTTGCTTGATCACATTTATACTTGTTTTTAGCTTAAGATCATTTGATAGTAATCATTCATACATAAAGCTAATGTATTTTCACAGCTTCCTGGAGTCGACCCAAATGATCCATCCGTGAAGGATTTGCTGGCTACCATGCAGAGTCAGTCTGAGGTGAGTTGAAATTTACTATGTTTGGCTATTTCAGGCTATTCAAAATCAACACTTTTAGTAGTGTAGGAAAACAAAACAAGCTTACTTCTGTAAATCTTACGGTCCTTGTAATGCTTTGCAGAAGAAAGATGAAGACAAGCCATCGAGCGAGGAGGAGAAGAAATGATGCAGATTACCAGGTCCTTTCGTACGGCCCTATCTGTTAAGTCATAAGTCGACTGATGTTAGCTTATTATCTCACTTCGATATATACTGACTATTGTATTTTCCGCTCGTGAAGGTAAAGGTCGCGGTTAGGCACTAAAGAGAATCAATCCCTTCGACAACGTTTAGTTCCATGGACAAACTGATTCCCTTCAATGTATTGTTAAATGAAATTTGGAAATTTTCATTGAAATATTTTGTTTGTTATCTTGGGTTGGTTTTAGCATCTCATATTTCACCCATACTGTCATATTGATGTGATCGTGTAGAGACTTTCTTTCTACTGGTTTCTGAATCATATATTACTACTATATGGGAAATGGGAATCTAGCACTTTGCTGTTGTCTCCTAAGTCCTAACATGGACAATGGGTATCAAAATGACTGTATTATTTTGTTTGATTAATAATTAATCTTAGAAGGTCAAAGCAACACTTGTGATTGTAAATAGTGTTGCAAAGTACATTTTTAGTTAAGAATATAAAAGCAAAATGAGCTGTCAAACATTCTTAATATAGTTATATATTCCTAGTTATTGAATAGTCACAAATCACATAGGACTAAAAGCTTCTTGTGCTAATTTTGTTGTCCAATCTTATTAATGAAGAAAAAATGGAAAAATAAGACTATTACCCTAAGTTTAAAATAATAATATTCAATAAAAATAAATTATGTTAATTTCAATAAATACACATTCAAATAAAAATAAATATAATGTTAAATTGCGAATACAAAATATTTAATTTTCTTAAAAATATAAATTATTCTATAGATACAAATAGTAAACATACATATTTGGCTACATATCTAAAAAAAAAATAAACACCGAAATTTTAACTCTCAATCACCTTGTTAATATTAGGTACAATGTACAAAATTTGAAAGTAATATATAAATACTCTTTCTGTTTTATTTGATTTTGTTCCAATTTTATCTGAGATTTATCCTACTTACTTTGTAGCCTTTTTTCTTTTGATAATAATCTATCCAACTCGTCTTGTATCTCATCATAAAACGAATTCATAAATCAGTTAATTTCTTTAATTAATCACTTTAAAATTATAAATAATCATTTTAATAGGTCAATATATAATCTCATTTATTATCTACCAATTTATCTCGTGTTTTTTCTTTTCTTTTTTTAACATGATGAATCCACTCATTTAATTTACTCAAAGGTAGTAGTATTTGTTAATTAACGTGTGGGAGTGCTCAGCACGGTATATATAAAGAGTAAGAAATTGAAATTAGGGATAGCCGGATAGGGAGGGAATATGATTTGTTGGTGGGAAACTGGGAATCAAATGGGACGAACGGAAATCCGTCCGTGATCCATGGATCATGAATATGGAGTACGCCTAACTATTGTTTCTACTCTTCTTAACCCATGATTTACTTCACTTTTATTTTATTCTTCGATCAACCCTAATAATGTAAGTCTTCACTCTTCTTAACCCATTTTTTACTTCGCTTCCTTTTTCTTCATTTTCTATTTTATGCCATTATTGCTATTTAGTGCGTGTGTGTTTTTTTTATTTTATTTTATTTTACTATTATTATTATTATTATTATTATTATTAACTTTCCGCTATTGCATTTTCCTCATTTTTCTGTGGGTGGTTTAGTTTATCCTTTAAATCAATTAATTGGAAAATAAATTGAAGACGAGAAAAAGAATTTTTGATTTTGACTAGTCAACCGTTATATTTAACGGTCAATCGAAGAAAAACGTCACTTGGTACTCTTTTGAAAATTAAAATTTTATTTGGTATTTTTTGGCAAAATTTTTTTTATTAGGTACATTTTATTAGGTTCTTTTTTACATTTTTTCCTATATTTAATTTTCCTAAAATATATATAAAGCGTTTCATGTAATAGAATATTGGACATTTTTAATTTATTATGGCATATATAAACTCTTGAATGGTCATCAAATGAACTACTTCAATCACTTGACATTTACGTGTCCTTGAAACAAATATACATCTACTCGTTTTGTGCCTTTGATTTTAAGTTTTAAAATCAAAGAGAAAATGGTTTTTTTTTTAAGAAAATGTAATAAATGAAAAGGAATAATTAAATTGTACGAAATAAATTAAAAAGAAGTTAAAATGTATATACATATATGCTTAAAAAAGGTGATGAGTCCAAATAAATAATGCAAATGAAAAGAATGTTACAAAATAAACAAATAATGCTTAAAAAGGAAAAGTATAAATTAGACATGTTTTGCATAAAACTTAGAAAAAAAAAAAAAAAAATAAAAAAAATAAAAAAAAATAATAATAAAAAAAAACACGCCCGGTGGGACAAGATCCCACAATCATCTGATTAGAAGTCAGACGCCTTATCCATTAGGTCACGGGCGCCACCTTGAATACACTAAAGATCTTTAATATTTTTTTATTCTTTTATTTTGCACACCTCTAATTAATTCCACTTTAAATGATGGGTGAGATTCGAACCCGTGATCTTTTGTCACTCTAACTTTTAATACCATGTCAAAAAATCAATTCAATGAAGAACTTAGCTTATGGACTCTAACAAAAAAAATGACTATTGATTTGACATACATGTGTAAATCATAAATGGATTGTTCAACAGTAAATAGTAATTGAATGCAATAATTAAATAAATAACAATAATGTTGATAGATGTTATAATGAGCTTGGTTGGGTTTGTAAAGATAGTTTCTTGAGGGGCCTACCTTCTTTGTATGTGTACAATTGTTGTCTTTATAGAGCTAGATCTTTATGAAATCATGAGCTTTAAAAAGGGTCTTTATTATTGACATAATCTTGCTTGTGTGTAGTTTGCTTGTGATCTGTTTATGATGAGTATTTTCTATGTTATATCCTTATTGATTACTTTATGTTCAGTAGAGTCAGTCTGCTGTATAAAATATAATACTGGTGCAGGTGTTGTTGATGGTAAATTGAATGTTCATTTGGTTCCACATTCACATGATGATGTTGGGTGGTTGAAGACAGTTGATCAGTATTATGTTGGATCAAATACTACCATTCAGGTTTGTGTGATTTCACTTTTTGTCTTTCTTTTGAGACGGTTTTATCGAGAGACACACCTTATTCATAGATTAGATGTAGTCCATCTAATACATATTATGATATTATGGGCTCCTTGTTTGAGGTCATTTCATCGAGAGACGGTTTCTCACAAGAGTAGCTCAGTCTGTTTAGACATTGATTTTCACTGTGTAGGGTGCTTGTGTCGAGAATGTGTTGGACTCGGTTGTTGAAGCATTGCGGCGTGATGCTAATCGGAAATTTGTTTTTGCTGAACAGGTTAGTATTTTGATTGTTTTAATACTGGATTATTATTCCAAATCTGCAACATATGGTTATAGATAAAGGTGTTCATTCGGGTCAGGGGTCGACTTGGGTCTTGTCTTCATATTTGTTTTTACATAATTGTTAGTCTATATTTAATGTCGGGTCGAATCGAGTTGGGTTACAGAGTCAGGTAAATGTTGGATTATCAGGTCTATTTTGAACATATCTAGTTACTGACGGTGTACTCTCAAAAATTGCTGAGATTCTTATGTGAAGATTGCTTTATTTAATTTGAATTTTATTAAATTTTTGCAATAGATATGACCATCTAAAGAGTAAAGCTTGTGATGTGTCTAATAAGGGGATGAGATTGGGAGGTTTTATTAATTAAACAATTTTATTAGGTTTCAGATCATGATGCACTATTTGAATATAACTCGTCATATCGGAAACAGTCTCTTTATTTTCGCTAATAAGGATAAGGTTGCGTACATGTAACCGCCAACTCCCAAAGTGGGAGATATTCAATGGCATTTGAGGTGATGAAATATTTAACATTGTATCAGAGTGATAAAATGCACGCATAAAAAGAGTTTGCCTATAGTAGCCCAACATGATTCACACACAGACTAAGTTTGGTACTAACTTGCACTATGCTGTAATAGACTGAAAATATAGCTGTTGGTATAACTTTGGGTAGTTTTTATATGTAAATTATATATGTTAATATGCAAGAATTTCATGCTTGTATCAGGCTTTCTTTCAGCGATGGTGGGCGACTCAAGACGAGGAGATACAAGAGGAAATGGGAAAATTGGTAGATGCTGGACAGATGGAATTCGTGTAGGCGGCATCATTTTTCTGTATATTTTGTGATTTTGGTGATAAATCACACTGTAATGTGGGCATATCTCATATTGATGTAGAAATGGTGGATGGGTTATGCACGATGAAGCAGCAAGCCATTATATAGACATGATTGATCAAACTACTTTGGGTCATCGAGCTATAATGAAACAGTTCAATAAGACACCCCGTGCTGGATGGCAGATTGACCCTTTCGGACATTCTGCAGTGCAGGCTTACCTCCTTGGCGCTGAGGTACATTCTGTAGCTTTACGATGAATAAAGTCTCGTTTTTTTGTCCAACAATCATGAACTATTTTTGTATAATCGAGATGTTTGTATGTATCATTGCATGAGACAGCGATTATTACTCTGTGTAGCTTGGTTTCGACTCGGTGCATTTTGCAAGGATCGATTATCAGGACAGAGCTGTGCGCAAAGACCATAAATCTCTTGAAACTATATGGCGTGGGTCAAAGACGTTTGGTAGCTCTTCTCAGGTTCACTATATATAATCTTGTAGTCATCATCATCATCATTTCATCGTACACTGTATATTCTGCTAATAGAAGCTATGATTAGGGTTTGGGGAAGGTTGGATGACGGTAGACCATACCCTTATCAAAAGAGATAAGGAGGTCGCTGTCAGCGAGACCCTTGGCTCGAAAATGACCAGTAAATGCAAAACAAATATATATGACTCATTGTTTAATTTGATTTCCTTACTTACCTTGTAGATATTTGCAAACACATTCCCAGTTCATTATAGTCCACCCGATCCATTTCATTTTGAAGTGAATGATGAGCGTTCTATACCTGTCCAGGTTTTATCTTTACCTCAGATCGATATTATGAAATCCTTTCTGTTTTCGGTTTTAGTCCCTCACTCATTTGTTTTATGATACAATTGTAGGATAATCCCCTTTTATATGACTATAATGTTGCTGAACGAGTCAATGAATTTGTTCTTGCTGCCATTAGTCAGGTAAAATTTTCAAATTTTCTTTTTCGGTTATTTTGTTTTCTTGAAAAATTTAGTTCCTCTAAATCGATCATGTAGCAATGAGATTCTAGCTAATCATTTGCTACCTCACAGGCAAATGTGACTAGGACAAACCACATTATGTGGACAATGGGCGATGACTTTCAGTATCAATATGCAGAATCTTGGTTCAAGCAAATAGACAAATTGATACATTATGTTAACAAGGTTGTTGGAGTTAATTGGAGTTAAATATAGATGTTAACCGAACATATTATAGTTTATTTTTCCTTTTTATGATATTGTAGGATGGTCGAGTGAATGCTCTGTATTCAACGCCCTCTATCTATACCAAAGCTAAAAATATGGCAAGTGAGACTTGGCCTCTCAAATCTCATGACTATTTCCCGTAAGTGATAGTCGACCTCCTATATCCTCTCCTCTCCCAGTCACTTTCTCATAAAAACATACTCTTCTGTTTCCATGAGTTTGCCGCATACCCCTAGAAAATGTGAGAGCTTTCTTGGAGGTATGGGGCAAACTCAAACAGACACGGAGAGTGCTTAGTTTGTAATTTTCCTAATTTTTGTATACACATTGTTGCATCTGGTTATAGTTATGCCGATGGCGAAAACGCTTACTGGACTGGATACTTCACTAGCCGACCTGCTTTCAAGCGATACATACGTTCACTAAGTGGATATTATCTGGTAGTACATTTAACAATCTCCATCTTCCATACTTATAGCCTGCATTAAGTAGATACACTTTTTTTGCTTTGAAATGTGCCTATCTGTTTATTATTTTAACCAACTTGTTTTCGGTTTGCAATAGGCAGCACGACAACTTGAATATCTTTCGGGTAGGAGAACTGCAGGTCCAAACACATTCAGTTTAGGGGATGCATTAGGTATTGCACAGCATCATGATGCCATTACTGGTACTGCCAAGCAACACACTACAGATGACTATATGAAGCGCCTAGCCGTAGGAGCCTCTGAGGTGCTAAATTGTTTGCTGAATTTGTGCTTAACTTCACTATCTTACGTTAATTTCACGGTATAAGTTCTGAAATAAAGTCACGTTTTTTAGGCAGAAGCTGTCACAAATTCAGCTCTAGCCTGCCTACTCGATAAAAACGCAAAACGTTCATGCGACACATCTTCGGTTACTCTAAGCCAGGTAAAGTTTGCCTAAAGTTCATCATTCCTTTGTCTTTTTTGACAGCGGGCATTTGGATTTTCGAATTATAGCACTGCCTTTTTAGTTTATTGTTGCTATCGAATTATCTCAGTGTCAACTTCTCAACATAAGTTACTGCCCAGCAACTGAACAAGAGATTCCAAAGGGGAAAAGTTTGGTAATTGATCATTTATCTTCAATTTTGGTGCTTTTAAGAAGCCTTTTTTGAGTGAAAATTAAAAATGTATCTATGGTTACTTCAGGTGGTGGTAGCATATAATCCGCTCGGATGGAATCGATCTGATGTTATTAGAATCCCAGTGAGCTCCCTTTTCCTTCTGCTGCTTTATTTTTGTCTGCTTCATAAAAGGTAAAGATAAAGGATACTCCCAGTATCCCGCACAAGGCAAGGTTCAAGTGGGGTTTTTTTTCCTGAAAGATGCGGACAAACCATACCTGTTCCATTGAACCACAAGCGCTTTTGTTATTTTTGTCTGCTCCGCTCCTTTGAAATTGTTATTCATCTAAACAGTTTGTTATTTAATTATTGTTTGTTGTACAATTCTTTTTATCATTATGCTTATATTTGATAAACAACCTCTTTGTTTTGTCAGTTTTGTTCGTGTTGCTATTTGCTGATCTTGCCCAAACGAAACATTTGGATTCATTAACTCGGCTTTGGGTGAAATCTAATGTATGCTTTGATCAGGTTGATGATGAAAATCTCATTGTCCATGATTCGTTAGGAAATGAGGTGCAAGCTCAATATATTGATATGGATAATGTAACCATCAGCTTGAGGAACTTCTACATCAGTGCTTACTTGGGAACATCATCAAATAAGGCTCCCAAGTTCTGGCTCTTGTTTGAAGTTTCTGTGCCACCGTTGGGTTGGAATACGTATTTTGTTTCTAAGAAAACCAGCAAAGGCAAGTCCTTAGTCTTCTCGTCTTAAAAACTCCATTGTTTTTTATAACTCTCACTTCTTTTCATTGCATATTTATCTTAGGAGGGGTCGAAAGAAGCAGTGTATCGGTCATGGACAAAGTACAAAAACAGATAGTTAATATTGGACCGGGAAATTTGAAGATGTCATTTTCTGCATCTGGTCAAGCAGTTAAAATGTTTAATTCTAAAAAAGGGGTAAGACACTTAAAATCTATGATCTGACATTTAAAATTCACAATACTTCCTACGTTCCAAAGATACATTCCAATTTAATTAAATGAAAACTCATATAAACAAAGCGATGAAACATACCTTTGTGATGGAGGGAGATTGTTAAGTTATTTTGCGTCACATGGTTTCTGCATTTGGTCAAGTACTTAAGATAAGTACTGCTACAGTTTTTAGACAGTCTTTGATTTTACGGTTTGTCTATAACGAGCATCAATATTGAATACTGAATACGATAAGCTTCGATTGTTGATTTCCATTGAAAAACGAACATTATAGCAACTTAGCCCTTCAGTATGTGTGATCATAGAGTTTGCGAAAGCTTACGATGGTTCTCGAGGCTAGGAAAAAGGCTCGTTGAACAACTTAACAGCATTGAAGTGTGTCTCTAGTTAGGCATCATTTTTTCTTGTTTTAGTCATTAGTGTAGAGTATATAACATATCTTCGGGCCTCAACCATCAGTTTAAGCTTTTGGTTGAGTTGGTTCCTTAACATGGTTTCAGAAGCCAACGTGACAAGAGGTCTCAGGTTCAAATCTCAACCACCTCTCATTTAAAGAGGAATAGGAAGCGCTAAGTATGAGGAGTGCCTGTGCTGTATCCACAATTCTAGGCCAAATGACTCTCGTGTGAGGGGGCGTGTTAGAGTATATAACATATCATGGGGCCTCAATCATCAGTTTAAACATTTAGTTGAGTTGGTTCCATGACAATTAGAATTTGTAGTATTTATCTCATTTTCGCAGGTCGATGTACCATTACATCAAAGCTTTCTTTGGTATACTTCAAGCATAGGTGATGATGGCCAGGTATGCATATCTCTACTGAATGCTGTCATTAAACTTACAAACTGCTTTTACTGACATAGTGAGTCATTTCATTTTTAGGCTTCTGGTGCATACATCTTTCGACCTTCTGGTGCCCCGTCTGTTGTCAATAGCACAGTATGCATCTTATCTTTTAATCATTAGCTTTTGGTTTTTGGCTTTTTGTTTGGTTAAACAGTCAAAATATACGATCAAGCACTCAAAATAATTGCCACATGCTTGATTTTGTTCCTATTTGATCTATATAGGGGCCGATGGTGGTTGTGCGCGGAATACTTGTAGATGAAATTCACCAACAGTTTGATTCATGGATATACCAGGTTCCGATCTCCTTCATATACTAGTACAAACTTCTATAATTGGAGACTTATCCGAACCACAAACCTAAAGTTTCAATTCGAGGTTTTTTGTTTTGCTTCTCTTGTAGGTCACTCGGTTGTATAAGGACAAGGAGCATGCTGAGGTGGAATTTACTGTAAGAACTTTTACACCCTCCTCCTCAGTCCCCCCCATACAAAAGGGAATTTCCTTTGTGTCTACACAATGTTGTTTGTAGTTCAAATGTGGTTTAGTATGTTATTAATTGTAATTTCTGACATGATTTTTGTTTTAAGATTGGCCCAATACCTACTATTTCTGATGGCAAAGAAGTTATCACAAAGATGAAAACAAATTTGGCCACCAAAAAGGAATTTTATACCGACTCTAATGGACGAGATTTTATTAAACGGGTATATCTTCTCTGGCCTATTGATATATATATATATATATGCCTAATACATCATCTGTTAGAGTATATAACATATTCTGGGGTCTCAATCATTAGCTTAAGCTTTTTATTGAGTTGGTTCGAATCTCAACCACCCTTCAAATTCAAGTGAAATATTTCGCATCAGGTATGATTAGGGCTGTGATGCATCCACACTTTTAGTCCAAAGGGCACTTGTGTGAAGGGCCGTGTTAGAGTATCTAACATATTCTAAGGCCTCAACCATTAGCTTAAGCTCTTGGTTGATTTGATTCGTTAACATCATCATCTTCAAACATTTCTATCTTCTTAGTTACTTATGATTCTTAGTGCAAAAATGTGTTAATATTCGCAATCACCGTGATGCGGTAACGAAAATGATGTGGTTATCGTAGTGCCAAATATTGACCGAAGGCATAAGATATTCCTTGGAACGCCCAAAATGCGTTTATTTACACCTTTACTACGCGGGAATTATCAATTCGTGCTTTTTGGAAACCTTTACAACGCGGCTAATGCAATACGACATGGCCATTAGCCTTATTATCTGAACTATTCAATTTTTCTTGGTGTTGTGATTTTAACAGCTCTCCTTGTTACATCTTTCCGCAGATTCGGAATTATCGAGAAGACTGGAAGCTTTCCGTCAATCAACCTGTGGCTGGAAACTATTATCCGGTTAATGTTTTTTTGATTTCACTTTGAAATGATTACTGGTTTTTGGAAATTCCATTTATTACTTCACAATCAGATAAATTTTATAGTGTTTCTACTAAATGCTTTCAAATTATTACCTGTCAAATTCAATGATCGATGTTCAAACCCGATTCGACTTTATGACCTGAATTGAACCAAATGTGATTAGCACGATATTATCAACTAATTTTTAATTGCACAAAATCGATTCAAACACTTCGTAATTGATGTCTTATTAGGAATTCAAATGCATTGTAATGCTACTTCATTTTCTTTTCAGATTAATCTAGGAATATATTTTAACGACAGTAACCACGAGTTCTCAATTTTGGTTGATCGTGCCACCGGAGGTGCCAGCATTGAAGATGGTGAAATTGAACTAATGCTCCATAGGTTTTCCTGTTGCATTTCATTTGCGACTATCACAATTATGAAGCTTTGTCAAATACAGGTTTATCCTCGATCCTCTATTTACACCTAGTCTTTCTTTATGTGGGTCAGGCGTCTACTTTTCGATGATGGTAGAGGGGTGCAGGAACCCCTTGATGAAGAAGTTTGTGCTCTGGACAAGTGTGAGGGACTTACGGTATGTCACACTTTTGCAATTTTAATGATTTCTCACTTTTTAAATTTCCATCTGTTATTCACACGTTCTCAAATGAAACAGTCTCACTGTTTTAGGATAGATTACTTATAACTTTAAAGTGATCACCTACAGTTTTAAAGCGATCATTTTTTATAGTCTCAGAGTGATCATTTCAAACCTAAACTGGGTATATCATATTGCAGTGCTCGTATATGGATTTGCCTTTGTGTACACTCCACTCCTCTCATAAGTGTACTTGCATATAGATGACCATGGAACTTTATCTATTGTTTTCTTACACTCGAGTCCTTTAGACAAGTTCAATTTCAAGTATTGTATTCTCTAGGACGAACTTTAAACTTAGTTTTCACCTTTTAACCTAAACATTAGGTCACTTGTTGTAGTCTACATGTGGGCGGTGGGCCCCCTTTTTTCCTGATGTAGTTGCACGCACGACACCCTTATTTGACATGGTTGTACATGTGGTATTATACTTGGTAGCTCATGTAGCAACCACTTCTACGCCAAAGTTCAAAGTTTCTACGTTCAATTTTTCCTATATTTTCTGTCTACGCCACATTTCTATCGAACTTGTTGAAGTGGAATGCATCATTGAACTCCCTCTCGTGCAGATTCGAGGTCACTATTATATGAATGTTCACAAACTAGGAGGTGGTGCTCAATGGCGCAGGACGACTAGTCAAGAAGTTTACTCTCCTCTTCTACTGGCTTTTGTGCACGAGGTATGTTATCGATGTACATCTACAACACTCAACAAATCGCTGGTCTACATAACTTGTACATGATATATAAACTGGGAATGCAGAATTCAGACAGTTGGAAAGCATCTCGATTAACAAAGATGACTTCCATGGACACAAACTACAGTTTACCTCTAAATGTTGCTGTTATAACTCTCCAGGTAGTTTGCGACTTGAGACTTCTCGCATAGCAACACTTTTGAAAACGATGTTTTGTTAAGAGTCGGAGGGGCTTTCTGCAAGTTTATTTGTGTGTTTTCGTGCTTACGTCTCTAAATTTGTACTGTTATATGCTCAAATATGCAGGAATTGGAAGATAACTCTGTACTGCTCCGTTTAGCACATCTCTATGAGGTAAAACCTTTATACACTTTGGGTCAAGCGTACGCAACTTTACTCTTATTAGTGATGACAAAGAAGTTGTTTCTGATTAACCATTAGAGTCGTAATTAAACTTGTTAGTGATAACTAAGGTTAATAATTCTATGCAATTGGTGTTGGAATCAAACTTCTTTAATCATTCGATCTTTTTCTATGGTGACTATGTTGTTAGGCGGGTGAAGATGCCGAATACTCGAGAATGGCCATCGTTGAACTCCGAAAAATGTTTCTCGGGAAGAAGGTATGAACTAGTCCCCGAAGCTTTCCCTTGTACATAACTAGAGTTCCGCCATAATCTTGTTCAGGGGAATCAAGGCCAGGGTCATTTGGCTAAAAACTTATTGATATCGAATTGAGTAACATAAAACAAAAAAATAACAGCAGAGTTGGTACTGTACATGAGTAGAGATGAGTGTTTTACTCGTCTTGTACCAGCATTTTGGATTCGCCCTTAGCTATCTCTATATAGTGGCCTTTCTATCTTTTTACGACTCCATTTGTAAAATTTCTCAGATAAATGAAGTGAAGGAAATGAGCTTATCAGCAAACCAAGAAAAGTCGGAGATGAGAAGAATGAAATGGCGAGTCGAAGGAGATGCCGCAAAGGAGCACATCCCTATCAGAGGACGCCCTGTAAGCAGCTCAAGCCTTCTTGTTGAGCTTGGTCCAATGGAGATCAGAACCTTTTTGTTGAAATTCTAAGGAGAAAGCCAGAAAAGTGACTTAGTAAATCTTTGTTAATGACCATGGCTTGGAAATTAGAAGCTAATCTTGATTAGTTGTTGGTGCAGAAAATGGGTGAATACTTAATACTGATTCTGCACACTTAAAATTAATAGTCATTAAATCTTTGATTGTAGACCAATGAACAAAATAGTGGCCTCTTTTTTTCTCTTTTTAATTCCTTACAATAAAAATGGTGATGGGTTTTACAGTTGATTTTCTTTTATTTGTGATCTTACTTTTACAAATTATTCTTATTATCTTATACTATTTCCGCTCTTCACCTTATTTTTTATTTCATATGTTCAACGGATATTATCAATGGTACTCCTTCGATTATCAATGGTACCCTCGTATTATTAAGCGTTTTACAACTGTAACATTTTTCAATTTTTTCTATCTAAAATCGTCCAAAACCGTTAATTTTTTTTTTCTTTTATTTTTCAATTTAAAATATAAAAAAGAGAAGAAAAAAAAGTTAACGTTTTTGGACGGAAAAAATAAAAAAAAGTTACCGTTGTAAGACGCTCAATAACACAAGGGCACCATTAATAATCGAAAAAACTTAAGAATACTGCAAAAATTTAAGAGTACCATTGATAATTTCCCTACGTTCAACCAATATTGAAATATGTTGTTTACTTTAGGTTGTAGGAAAAGGTTGACTAGGGATAAACATGGGTTCAATTCAAGTCGAATATTATTAGATTTAGATTCGAACTCTAATTTTTACTCTTTATGCCCGTTTTAATTTGCATTATTTTCTATTTTAGTTTGTCTTACTTATTTTACACCATTTTCCTTTTTGGCATTGGTCGCACTCTTTTTCTTTTAATCTCATTCACAAGCTCATTATCTCTCTCCATTTTAATTACTTAATTCTACTATTCACTTGTTTATTGTCTTATTATCCTACTTAATTTTGCTTTTCACTAAATTTCACCCAAAATTTTTAGAGTGCGATCTGAGAGAAACCTACGGAGTATTTGAATTCAAATTGATTTAACTTATAGGGTCAAAATTCAAAATAATTTGACCTTATCTCAGTGTTGCAAGTTTTCAGTGTTGCAAGTTAAAAGAAGCAGAGAAGAGAAAGTACATTTTTAGTTAAGAATATAAAAGCAAAATGAGCTGTCAAACATTCTTAATATAGTTATATATTCCTAGTTATTGAATAGTCACAAATCACATAGGACTAAAAGCTTCTTGTGCTAATTTTGTTGTCCAATCTTATTAATGAAGAAAAAATGGAAAAATAAGACTATTACCCTAAGTTTAAAATAATAATATTCAATAAAAATAAATTATGTTAATTTCAATAAATACACATTCAAATAAAAATAAATATAATGTTAAATTGCGAATACAAAATATTTAATTTTCTTAAAAATATAAATTATTCTATAGATACAAATAGTAAACATACATATTTGGCTACATATCTAAAAAAAAAATAAACACCGAAATTTTAACTCTCAATCACCTTGTTAATATTAGGTACAATGTACAAAATTTGAAAGTAATATATAAATACTCTTTCTGTTTTATTTGATTTTGTTCCAATTTTATCTGAGATTTATCCTACTTACTTTGTAGCCTTTTTTCTTTTGATAATAATCTATCCAACTCGTCTTGTATCTCATCATAAAACGAATTCATAAATCAGTTAATTTCTTTAATTAATCACTTTAAAATTATAAATAATCATTTTAATAGGTCAATATATAATCTCATTTATTATCTACCAATTTATCTCGTGTTTTTTCTTTTCTTTTTTTAACATGATGAATCCACTCATTTAATTTACTCAAAGGTAGTAGTATTTGTTAATTAACGTGTGGGAGTGCTCAGCACGGTATATATAAAGAGTAAGAAATTGAAATTAGGGATAGCCGGATAGGGAGGGAATATGATTTGTTGGTGGGAAACTGGGAATCAAATGGGACGAACGGAAATCCGTCCGTGATCCATGGATCATGAATATGGAGTACGCCTAACTATTGTTTCTACTCTTCTTAACCCATGATTTACTTCACTTTTATTTTATTCTTCGATCAACCCTAATAATGTAAGTCTTCACTCTTCTTAACCCATTTTTTACTTCGCTTCCTTTTTCTTCATTTTCTATTTTATGCCATTATTGCTATTTAGTGCGTGTGTGTTTTTTTTATTTTATTTTATTTTACTATTATTATTATTATTATTATTATTATTAACTTTCCGCTATTGCATTTTCCTCATTTTTCTGTGGGTGGTTTAGTTTATCCTTTACTATGGTTTAGCGGCCTTTCTAACTTTTTAGACTCCATTTGTTAAAGTTTTGTCAGATAAAAAACGTGAAGGAAATGAGCTTATCAGCAAACCAGGAGAAGTCTAAGATGAGAAGAGAACATCCCTATCAAAGGCCGCCCTGTAAGCGGCTCAAGCCTTTTTGTTGAGCTTGGTCCTATGGAGATCAGAACCTTTTTGTTGAAATTCTAATGGAGAAAAAGGGGTTTAAGAATTAGAAAACCTTAAATCTTTTTTAATGGAGATTAGAGGCTAATTAATTTTGAATAGTTGGCTCCAAAAATGGGTGAATACTGACTGAATAGTAGTTGTACACCCTCGAATCAATTGTCGCAGTGAATTCTCGTTATTTATCTAACTATTTTGTATTGTTTATGCTCTTCATCCTAGTTCATATATTCATTCAAAAAATGGGCGAATACAGACGGAATAGTAATAGTTCATATATTCATCCTAGTTCATATATTCAATTAATTGAAAATTTAAGTATTGAAATTGATCTAGTGATTTAAGAAAATCTTATTGGGCTGGTTTGGTGGTGGTGGTCTCGTACATGAGGTCGTTGCACAGGAGAACGACTATTATAAATTCGTTGCAAATAATGGATCCATCCAAATAGCAAGATTATGAACGTTCTTTATATAATTGTGCATTCTATAGAGGGTCGATTTAAAACTTTAACTGGTGTTTGGAAACATAATAGAGACGGATCTTATATATTATATTTATCATTATAAATATAGACGTGTTATATATTTCTTAATTGATAAAGAAATAATCATACATTGGAAATTTTTAAATGTCTACTTTATTAAACAGAAATTTCAGATACTAAGGCCCTTTCTAACCCTGAAATTTTGAAGTAAATAAGCGTTTTTTGTAAAAAAAAAAAAAATTCATAAATGAGCTTCGTCAAAATTTATATCCCATAATAAGCGCCTCTTAGCCCAATGTTAAGGTTTTGAGGTTGTTCGTTGTGACTAACAACTGACAATCACTTAGCTGAGTTAGTAACAGCGGATCATTAACATCTAAAGTCAATGATAGTTAAAAAGTCAACAAAAATCAACCCAATCGCCCCCGGTTAGCAAGAGCAGGAGTTTACTTATAATAAATGTCAAGTGATTGAAGTAGTTCATTTGATGACCATTCAAGAGTTTATATATACCATAATAAATTAAAAATGTCCAATATGCTATTATATGAAACGCTTTATATATATTTTAAGAAAATTAAATATAGGAAAAAATGTCAAAAAGTACCTAATAAAATTTTTTTTCTAAAAAGTACCTAATAAAAAAAGTTTTGCCAAAAAATACCAAACAAAATTTTTTCTTTTCCAAAGAGTACCAAGTGACGTTTTCCTTCAATTGATCGTCAAATATAACGGTTGACTGGTCAAAATCGAAAATTCTTCTTCCTCATCTTCAATTTCTTTTCCACTTTAATTTTTTCACTATCTTGTTCCTCTACTTTTTACTCAAAATCGAAGTTAAATTGGAAAATAAATTGAAGATGAGGAAAAAGAATTTTCGATTTTGACCAGTCAACCGTTATATTTAACGGTCAATCGAAGGAAAACGTCACTTGGTACTCTTTGGAAAAGAAAAAATTTTGTTTGGTATTTTTTGGCAAAACTTTTTTTATTAGGTACTTTTTAGAAAAAAAATTTTATTAGGTACTTTTTAGAAAAAAAATTTTATTAGATACTTTTTTTGGAAAAAAAATTTTCTTCAAATATATATAAAGCGTTTCATATAATAGCATATTGGACATTTTTAATTTATTATGGCATATATAAACTCTTGAATGGTCATCAAATGAACTACTTCAATCCCTTGACATTTACGAGTCCTTGAAACAAATATACATCTACTCGTTTTGTGCCTTTGATATTAAGTTTTAAAATCAAAGAGAAAATGGTTTTTTTTTTTAAGAAAATGTAATAAATGAAAAGGAATAATTAAATTGTACGAAATAAATTAAAAAAGAGTTAATATATATATATATATATATATATATATATATATATATATATATATATATATATATATATATATATATATATATAGAAAAACTAATGATTCTTAATAAATAATGCAAAATGAGAAGAACGTTACAAAATAAAAAAATAATGCTTAAAAAGGGAAAGTATAAATTAGACATGTTTTGCATAAAACTCAAAGAAAGAAAAAAAAAAAAAAAAAAAAAAAAGGCCACGCCCGGTGGGACTCGAACCCACAATCGTCTGATTAGAAGTCAGACGCCTTATCCATTAGGCCACGGGCGCCACCTTGAATACATTATAGATCTTTAATAGTTTTTTATTCTCTCATATTGCACACCTCTAATTAATTCCACTTTAAATTATGGGTGAGAACCTTCTTTGTATGTGTATAATTATTGTCTTTATATAGCTAGATCTTTATGAAATCATGAGCTTTAAAAAGGGTCTTTATTATTGACATAATCTTGCTTGTGTGTAGTTTGCTTGTGATCTGTTTATGATGAGTATTTTCTATGTTATATCCTTATTGATTACTTTATGTTCAGTAGAGTCAGTCTGCTGTATAAAATATAATACTGGTGCAGGTGTTGTTGATGGTAAATTGAATGTTCATTTGGTTCCACATTCACATGATGATGTTGGGTGGTTGAAGACAGTTGATCAGTATTATGTTGGATCAAATACTACCATTCAGGTTTGTGTGATTTCACTTTTTGTCTTTCTTTTGAGACGGTTTTATCGAGAGACACACCTTATTCATAGATTAGATGTAGTCCATCTAATACATATTATGATATTATGGGCTCCTTGTTTGAGGTCATTTCATCGAGAGACGGTTTCTCACAAGAGTAGCTCAGTCTGTTTAGACATTGATTTTCACTGTGTAGGGTGCTTGTGTCGAGAATGTGTTGGACTCGGTTGTTGAAGCATTGCGGCGTGATGCTAATCGGAAATTTGTTTTTGCTGAACAGGTTAGTATTTTGATTGTTTTAATACTGGATTATTATTCCAAATCTGCAACATATGGTTAGTATTTTCGCTAATAAGGATAAGGTTGCGTACATGTAACCGCCAAACCCCAAAGTGGGAGATATTCAATGGCATTGAGGTGATGAAATATTGTACATTGTATCAGAGTGAAAAAATGCACGCATAAGAAGAGTTTGCCTATAGTAGCCCAACATGATTCACACACAGACTAAGTTTGGTACTAACTTGCACTATGCTGTAATAGACTGAAATATAGCTGTTGGTATAACTTTGGGTAGTTTTTATACGTAAATTATATATGTTAATATGCAAGAATTTCATGCTTGTATCAGGCTTTCTTTCAGCGATGGTGGGCGACTCAAGACAAGGAGATACAAGAGGAAATGGGAAAATTGGTAGATGCCGGACAGATGGAATTCGTGTAGGCGGCATCATTTTTCTGTATATTTTGTGATTTTGGTGATAAATCACACTGTAATGTGGGCATATCTCATATTGATGTAGAAATGGTGGATGGGTTATGCACGATGAAGCAGCAAGCCATTATATAGACATGATTGATCAAACTACTTTGGGTCATCGAGCTATAATGAAACAGTTCAATAAGACACCCCGTGCTGGATGGCAGATTGACCCTTTCGGACATTCTGCAGTGCAGGCTTACCTCCTTGGCGCTGAGGTACATTCTGTAGCTTTACGATGAATAAAGTCTCCGTTTTTTGCCCAACAATCATGAACTATTTTTGTATAATCGAGATGTTTGTATGTATCATTGCATGAGACAGCGATTATTACTCTGTGTAGCTTGGTTTCGACTCAGTGCATTTTGCAAGGATCGATTATCAGGACAGAGCTGTGCGCAAAGACCATAAATCTCTTGAAACTATATGGCGTGGATCAAAGACGTTTGGTAGCTCTTCTCAGGTTCACTATATATAATCTTGTAGTCATCATCATCATCATTTCATCGTACTCTGTATATTCTGCTAATAGAAGCTATGATTAGGTTTTGGGGAAGGTTGGATGACGGTAGACCATACCCTTATCAAAAGAGATAAGGAGGTCGCTGCCAGCGAGACCCTTGGCTCGAGAATGACCAGTAAATGAAAACAAATATATATGACTCATTGTTTAATTTGATTTCCTTACTTACCTTGTAGATATTTGCAAATACATTCCCAGTTCATTATAGTCCACCCGATCCATTTCATTTTGAAGTGAATGATGAGCGTTCTATACCTGTCCAGGTTTTATCTTTACCTCAGATCGATATTATGAAATCCTTTCTGTTTTCGGTTTTACTCCCTCGCTCATTTGTTTTATGATACAATTGTAGGATAATCCCCTTTTATATGACTATAATGTTGCTGAACGAGTCAATGATTTTGTTCTTGCTGCCATTAGTCAGGTGAAATTTTCAAATTTTCTTTTTCGGTTATTTTGTTTTCTTGAAAAATTTAGTTCCTCTAAATCGATCATGTAGCAATGAGATTCTAGCTAATCATTTGCTACCTTACAGGCAAATGTGACTAGGACAAACCACATTATGTGGACAATGGGCGATGACTTTCAGTATCAATATGCCGAATCTTGGTTCAAGCCAATAGACAAATTGATACATTATGTTAACAAGGTTGTTGGAGTTAATTGGAGTTAAATATAGATGTTAACGAACTTATTATAGTTTATTTTTCCCTTTTATGATATTGTAGGATGGTCGAGTGAATGCTCTGTATTCAACGCCCTCTATCTATACCAAAGCTAAAAATATGGCAAGTGAGACTTGGCCTCTCAAATCTCATGACTATTTCCCGTAAGTGATAGTCGACCTCCTATATCCTCTCCTCTCCCAGTCACTTTCTCATAAAAACATACTCTTCTGTTTCCATGAGTTTGCCGCATACCCCTAGAAAATGTGAGAGCTTTCTTGGAGGTATGGGGCAAACTCAAACAGACACGGAGAGTGCTTAGTTTGTAATTTTCCTAATTTTCGTATACACATTGTTGCATCTGGTTATAGTTATGCCGATGGCGAAAACGCTTACTGGACTGGATACTTCACTAGCCGACCTGCTTTCAAGCGATACATACGTTCACTAAGCGGATATTATCTGGTAGTACATTTAACAATCTCCATCTTCCATACTTATAGCCTGCATTAAGTAGATACACTTTTTTTGCTTTGAAATGTGCCTATCTGTTTATTATTTTAACCAACTTGTTTTCGGTTTGCAATAGGCAGCACGACAACTTGAATATCTTTCGGGTAGGAGAACTGCAGGTCCAAACACATTCAGTTTAGGGGATGCATTAGGTATTGCACAGCATCATGATGCCATTACCGGTACTGCCAAGCAACACACTACAGATGACTATATGAAGCGCCTAGCCGTAGGAGCCTCTGAGGTGCTAAATTGTTTGCTGAATTTGTGCTTAACTTCACTATCTTACGTTAATTTCACGGTATAAGTTCTGAAATAAAGTCACGTTTTTTAGGCAGAAGCTGTCACAAATTCAGCTCTAGCCTGCCTACTCGATAAAAACGCAAAACGTTCATGCGACACATCTTCGGTTACTCTAAGCCAGGTAAAGTTTGCCTAAAGTTCATCATTCCTTTGTCTTTTTTGACAGCGGGCATTTGGATTTTCGAATTATAGCACTGCCTTTTTAGTTTATTGTTGCTATCGAATTATCTCAGTGTCAACTTCTCAACATAAGTTACTGCCCAGCAACTGAACAAGAGATTCCAAAGGGGAAAAGTTTGGTAATTGATCATTTATCTTCAATTTTGGTGCTTTTAAGAAGCCTTTTTTGAGTGAAAATTAAAAATGTATCTATGGTTACTTCAGGTGGTGGTAGCATATAATCCGCTCGGATGGAATCGATCTGATGTTATTAGAATCCCAGTGAGCTCCCTTTTCCTTCTGCTGCTTTATTTTTGTCTGCTTCATAAAAGGTAAAGATAAAGGATACTCCCAGTATCCCGCACAAGGCAAGGTTCAAGTGGGGTTTTTTTTCCTGAAAGATGCGGACAAACCATACCTGTTCCATTGAACCACAAGCGCTTTTGTTATTTTTGTCTGCTCCGCTCCTTTGAAATTGTTATTCATCTAAACAGTTTGTTATTTAATTATTGTTTGTTGTACAATTCTTTTTATCATTATGCTTATATTTGATAAACAACCTCTTTGTTTTGTCAGTTTTGTTCGTGTTGCTATTTGCTGATCTTGCCCAAACGAAACATTTGGATTCATTAACTCGGCTTTGGGTGAAATCTAATGTATGCTTTGATCAGGTTGATGATGAAAATCTCATTGTCCATGATTCGTTAGGAAATGAGGTGCAAGCTCAATATATTGATATGGATAATGTAACCATCAGCTTGAGGAACTTCTACATCAGTGCTTACTTGGGAACATCATCAAATAAGGCTCCCAAGTTCTGGCTCTTGTTTGAAGTTTCTGTGCCACCGTTGGGTTGGAATACGTATTTTGTTTCTAAGAAAACCAGCAAAGGCAAGTCCTTAGTCTTCTCGTCTTAAAAACTCCATTGTTTTTTATAACTCTCACTTCTTTTCATTGCATATTTATCTTAGGAGGGGTCGAAAGAAGCAGTGTATCGGTCATGGACAAAGTACAAAAACAGATAGTTAATATTGGACCGGGAAATTTGAAGATGTCATTTTCTGCATCTGGTCAAGCAGTTAAAATGTTTAATTCTAAAAAAGGGGTAAGACACTTAAAATCTATGATCTGACATTTAAAATTCACAATACTTCCTACGTTCCAAAGATACATTCCAATTTAATTAAATGAAAACTCATATAAACAAAGCGATGAAACATACCTTTGTGATGGAGGGAGATTGTTAAGTTATTTTGCGTCACATGGTTTCTGCATTTGGTCAAGTACTTAAGATAAGTACTGCTACAGTTTTTAGACAGTCTTTGATTTTACGGTTTGTCTATAACGAGCATCAATATTGAATACTGAATACGATAAGCTTCGATTGTTGATTTCCATTGAAAAACGAACATTATAGCAACTTAGCCCTTCAGTATGTGTGATCATAGAGTTTGCGAAAGCTTACGATGGTTCTCGAGGCTAGGAAAAAGGCTCGTTGAACAACTTAACAGCATTGAAGTGTGTCTCTAGTTAGGCATCATTTTTTCTTGTTTTAGTCATTAGTGTAGAGTATATAACATATCTTCGGGCCTCAACCATCAGTTTAAGCTTTTGGTTGAGTTGGTTCCTTAACATGGTTTCAGAAGCCAACGTGACAAGAGGTCTCAGGTGTAACAACCCGACTTACCGTTGACTGGGTAAACAGGGTCATCACTGGATTCGTTTCTCAAGCAAAGGGGTCACAAGCTCTTCAATGTGACTAACTCAGCTAAATCCCAAAGCCAACATCTAACTAATACACAAGATAATCATACAATTCTCTACAAGTCCGATATAACCGGCACAGCCAAAACAAATATACATTTATCCAAAAACCTAATACAAAACTACAAATTACTACGTGCTCAGCTCAATATACATCCTTGGAACGCTATTCAACACCGTTAACCCATCGTTCCCGACCGGGTCCGATCTGTGATCAAACTAAAAGATGGAAACAATAGGGAATCAGATTAAACTGAATGAGAAGTAACAATCCAAAACAATAAAACATAGCAATTCAAAACAATGGTTTAAAAGCAATATCAGTTCCCTAGATCTATGTGCGCACAGGGAGTCTAGTTGAGAGGAACATCCATAGCTCTAAGGCTATGTCACTCTCGGGTGAAGCTAGTCAATATCTTAATGACAATTCGCTTCAAACAGGGAGCAGGAAACAATGTTCCTCAACTCCGTCAATGACCAGCTCGCAAGCCCGATCCATTGACCATATCATAATATCAACATAAGCAATCACAACATTTGTCTCAATAAATTTTTAATTTCAAAAGAACTTGGATAAAAACGATTTTTACACATAAAGTAGTCTGGCCAGACCCTTTAAGGGACTGCTACTACTCACCGACGATGTCGCTTCAAGGTAATGAATCCAGCTATCAACTAGAAGGGTTCTTCGATGATATCGTCTCCTGGAGCATAACAAGATCACAACATCACTAGAGAGCGTTCGATACTACTATACTAACATGTAACTTATTACATCTCCTCCTAAGACCGCAGCTTAACCAAGAGTTATGCTAGCATTCTAACCTTTAAAATCTTACAGTCGATTCAAGAATATCAATTACCCAATACTTTCTTATAAACAACCATGTTCCACCAATTTCGAAATTCAATGTCCATCCATCTCATACTTACATATCAAGATTCACAAGGATTTAAGGTTACACCAAGACCCTTAATCTATTAGAATGTATTTGATTAAACACAAAGGTCATTGTTCTTCCTACAATCAACAAGTCTCAACAGAATCTAATACTTCATCCAAAAATATTTAATTATCCAATTAATTTTCGTATCTCTAGATCCCAAATTAGGAATCCCGTAATGGTTTTAGGACACCTCTTACTAAAACAAGCATAACTCACTCATACGGAAACCAAATGAGACGATTTAAGTGGCTATGCGACCATTACTCAGAGATCTACTATTCTTATTAAGACACTAAAACCCAGAAACAATTAAAACGATCCCAAAATAGCCAAAACAGAAGGTTCATTATGGATTTTCAAGACAGTCTGCTAGTATTTCACTATTTTGAACATAACTCTCTCATATAAACTCATTTTGGAGCGATTCAAGTGCCCACGTGATCGCGACTCGAAGCTCTACAAATCTCATGAAGACACCAAAACCCCAAAACGACTCTAACTATTTCAAAAACAGCAACACAAATTCGGACAGAACAAAACGGAACCTCATTGTCGATCTTTATGACAGTCTACTAGTATTTTAGACATAACTTCCTCATACGAACTCATCTCGGGGTGATTCAAGTGTCCACACGACTGCGACTCAAAGCTCTACAAATCTCAAGAAGATATAAGAACCCAAAAACAATCAGAACCATCCCCAAAATAGCCAAAACAGAAAGTTCAGTTTCGAAACTGAAATTTCAAAATCCACAATACCAAGTTTTATACTAGAAATCAAATAACCCAAATAACCAATACTAATCAACACTAGCAAGAACCCAATTATTAATTGAATCCATATACTCATCTTAAAATCAAGTTAATACCCAAATTAAATCCACGACCCAAATTGAATCCACAAATACCAAACTACTTTAAAACATTCAATTAATACTTAAATAGAATAGTTTGGGGATTACCTCAATCACCATTGAAGGACCTTGCAATCTTAAACTTCAAATTGAGTCACAAAATCCCCAAATGAATTAACAAAACCCTAACATTTAAATTTGAAAACAAAACAACAAAAGAGGGAAAAATGGTTACCAACAATAAAGGGAGGAGGACAAGTGGTTGCTGTTGGTGGTGGAACTCGTGGCTGGGCTTGGTTGTGCCGCCGCTGTGGGTGAGGGGAGTGGGACGTAAGAGAAGAGGGAAAAGAGGGATTGAGAGTTTGAAGGTAAAAGATGATGAGGATGAAGAAAGAAATGGGGAAGAGGTGTGTCGGTTAAATGAGATAAGCATAGGTTCATTTTTAGCTTTGACCCATTAAATTCTATTAAAGTCGTCTCGTCGTAAGACAGTCTTATATAAGACATGCTGTAAGAGTATAATAAACGATTTATGAAATGAGTAAAT
>NC_080055.1:11849101-11941601 GCF_026212465.1 Amaranthus tricolor
CTCTAAATGTTGCTGTTATAACTCTCCAGGTAGTTTGCGACTTGAGACTTCTCGCATAGCAACACTTTTGAAAACGATGTTTTGTTAAGAGTCGGAGGGGCTTTCTTCAAGTTTATTTGTGTGTTTTCGTGCTTACGTCTCTAAATTTGTACTGTTATATGCTCAAATATGCAGGAATTGGAAGATAACTCTGTACTGCTCCGTTTAGCACATCTCTATGAGGTAAAACCTTTATACACTTTGGGTCAAGCGTACGCAACTTTACTCTTATTAGTGATGACAAAGAAGTTGTTTCTGATTAACCATTAGAGTCGTAATTAAACTTGTTAGTGATAACTAAGCTTAATAATTCTATTCAATTGGTGTTGGAATCAAACTTCTTTAATCATTCGATCTTTTTCTATGGTGACTATGTTGTTAGGCGGGTGAAGATGCCGAATACTCGAGAATGGCCATCGTTGAACTCCGAAAAATGTTTCTCGGGAAGAAGGTATGAACTAGTCCCCGAAGCTTTCCCTTGTACATAACTAGAGTTCCGCCATAATCTTGTTCAGGGGAATCAAGGCCAGGGTCATTTGGCTAAAAACTTATTGATATCGAATTGAGTAACATAAAACAAAAAAATAACAGCAGAGTTGGTACTGTACATGAGTAGAGATGAGTGTTTTACTCGTCTTGTACCAGTATTTTGGATTCGCCCTTAGCTATCTCTATATAGTGGCCTTTCTATCTTTTTACGACTCCATTTGTAAAATTTCTCAGATAAATGAAGTGAAGGAAATGAGCTTATCAGCAAACCAAGAAAAGTCGGAGATGAGAAGAATGAAATGGCGAGTCGAAGGAGATGCCGCAAAGGAGCACATCCCTATCAGAGGACGCCCTGTAAGCAGCTCAAGCCTTCTTGTTGAGCTTGGTCCAATGGAGATCAGAACCTTTTTGTTGAAATTCTAAGGAGAAAGCCAGAAAAGTGACTTAGTAAATCTTTGTTAATGACCATGGCTTGGAAATTAGAAGCTAATCTTGATTAGTTGTTGGTGCAGAAAATGGGTGAATACTTAATACTGATTCTGCACACTTAAAATTAATAGTCATTAAATCTTTGATTGTAGACCAATGGACAAAATAGTGGCCTCTTTTTTTCTCTTTTTAATTCCTTACAATAAAAATGGTGATGGGTTTTACAGTTGATTTTTTTTTATTTGTGATCTTACTTTTACAAATTATTCTTATTATCTTATACTATTTCCACTCTTCACCTTAATTTTTATTTCATATGTTAAACGGATATTATCAAAGGTACTCCTTCGATTATCAATGGTACCCTCGTATTATTGAGCGTTTTACAACCGTAATATTTTCCAATTTTTTCCGTCTAAAATCGTCCAAAACCGTTAATTTTTTTTCTTTTTCTTTTATTTTTCAATTTAAAATATAAAAAAATAAAAGAAAAAACAGTTAACGTTTTTGGACGATTTTGGACGGAAAAAATAAAAAAAAGTTACCGTTGTAAGACGCTCAATAACACAAGGGCACCATTAATAATCGAAAAAACTTAAGAATACTGCAAAAATTTAAGAGTACCATTGATAATTTCCCTACGTTCAACCAATATTGAAATATGTTGTTTACTTTAGGTTGTAGGAAAAGGTTGACTAGGGATAAACATGGGTTCAATTCAAGTCGAATATTATTAGATTTAGATTCGAACTCTAATTTTTACTCTTTATGCCCATTTTAATTTGCATTATTTTCTATTTTAGTTTGTCTTACTTATTTTACACCATTTTCCTTTTTGGCATTGGTCGCACTCTTTTTCTTTTAATCTCATTCACAAGCTCATTATCTCTCTCCATTTTAACTACTTAATTCTACTATTCACTTGTTTATTGTCTTATTATCCTACTTAATTTTGCTTTTCACTAAATTTCACCCAAAATTTTTAGAGTGCAATCTGAGAGAAACATACGGAGTATTTGAATTCAAATTGATTTAACTTATAGGGTCAAAATTCAAAATAATTTGACCTTATCTCAGATCCTTCACTTATACACGAGCTTAATTAATGATTGTAGTTTAATTTATGATGTGACTTATGCATATTCAACCATCCATAAGAATAACGACCGATATATATGCTATAAAAAAGGCTCCAAGAAACTTTGTTGAGTTCGCTTAAGAATTGGCTAGACAAACAATTCATATTGTAGTGCAAAAATATGACTACATCATTCTATCGTAAAAAGGTTTATGAGTTTAATGAAACATAGGCTACAATGAACCTAAAATCATTCGACTGTAAAATTCGTTTTGCTACGAAACCATATTTTGCTCATCGAATCATATTTAAGGCCATAAAGGTAAATTGTAACTCTGCTATCCTAAAATATTTATATGGAAAATTCCATGTGGTAACCTTGAACTATCGGCTTTTCCACGTGGTACACAAATATTTTTTAAATCCACATGGTGACCTTAACTTTCCAATTTTTCCACGTCGTATATAAAAGAGAAGTTTTTTGTTAATTTACGCTATTTTTACCTAACGTAATGACATTAACATATCGCTTGGATTGTGGTTTAATGTTGTAGCTGACTGTCGTTTTCGCTTCGACTTATTAATTTTTAACTTTTTACAGTGAAGACGTAATCGCAGACACGCTACGAATACACACTCTCTCAATCTGGAGACATGGAAGCCCTTGAAAAGATGATTAGATCTGATTCAGACGTTGATGTTGATAGTTAAAAATAAATGAATCTGCTCGACCTGCATTTTGATTTTATTAGCTATCAATTTGAAAAATGCTTATACCATTTGCTGGGTATTTCATGGCGCTAATTTTCAATCTGTCTTCCAGAATGTGAGAATGACTCGGGTTGCCTTTCTCATTAACATTCATGTCAATATATACAAGATTGCCATTATACTTTAGGAAACTAAATATTTTCCTGATATTCTACATAATCACAAGGATATACAAAAATATGCAAGAAATCAAAGAGATATTATTTTAAGATATTCTAATATGCTAATACACCCCCGCAGTCGAATCGGGAGGGTTGGAGACGCTGAGACTGGAAAGAAAATCATCAAATAATACTTGAGGAAGGCCTTTGGTGAAAATGTCAGCAATCTGATAACGGGATGGAACATGAAGTACCCGAACATCACCACGTTTGACTTTTTCACGAACAAAGTGAATGTCGATCTCAATATGCTTAGTGCGCTGATGATAGACTGGATTCCAGCTAAATAAACGACACTAATATTGTCGCAATAGACAAGAGTAGCTGAGGTAATAGGATAGTGCAACTCAAGAAGTAAATTGCGAATCCAGCAAGTTTCAGAAACAACATTAGCAACACCACGATATTCAGCTTCAGCACTAGACTTGGAAATAATAGGTTGGCGTTTAGCTGACCAGGAAATTAAATTATCACCCAGAAAAACACAGTAACCAGAAGTGGAGCGGCGAGTATCAGGACAGCCACCCCAATCAGCATCGGTATAGGACAAAATAGTCGAAATATTAAAACGATATAACTGCAGACCATAGTGAAGAGTGCCCTTGACATAATGAAGAATGCGATGAATAGCAGCCATATGTTCAATGCGAGGATCATGCATATAAAGGCAAACTTGCTGAACGACATATGAAATATCGGGGCGGGTGAAAGTAAGATACTGCAAAGCTCCAGCTAGGCTACGATACAAGGTAGGATCTTCACAAGAAGAACCAGCATTAGCACAAAGTTTGTCGGAGGTAGCAACAGGAGTAGCAACAGGATTACATTGAGACATGCCAGCTTTTTCAAGAATTTCTTAGGCATATCGTTGTTGAGAGAGAAAGAGGCTCGTAGAAGTACGATTAACAGCAATACCCAAGAAGTAATTAAGAGGACCCAAATCCTTCATGGCAAACTCAGAGATAAGTTTGGAAATAAGGGACTCACGGAGTGAATCAGAAGAAGCTGTAAGAATAATATCGTCCACATATAATAGTAGATAAGCAATATCAGAGCCATGACAATAAACAAATAGGGAATTATCAGAAATGTTGTTAGAAAATCCAATAGTAGTCGCAAAAGTGGCAAACCGGTGGTACCAAGCATGAGGAGCCTGTTTGAGACCATAAAGAGACTTACGAAGAAGACAAACATGATCAGGACGAGTAGAATCACGAAAACCCATAGGCTGATGCATGTAAACAGTCTCAGTTAAATGACCATGTAAAAAAGCATTCTTAACATCAAGCTGATGAATAGACCAAGACTTGAAAAGAGCAATACTTAAAACAATGCGAATAGAAGCAGGTTTCACAACCGGACTAAAAGTCTCATCACAATCAATGCCTTCCCTTTTCGATTTACCATCACCAACAAGACGCGCTTTATAGCGCTCAAAAGAGCCATCGGACTTGGTCTTAACACGAAACACCCACAAAGACCGAATGATATTAGCATTAGGAGGACGCGGTACCAAATTCCAAGTATGATTCTCAATTAAGGCATCAAATTCTTCTTTCATGGCTAACTTCCAGTTTGGGTCACGAAGGGCATGAAGAGGAGATGTAGGTAATGGTGAAAAAGAAACAGATAAAGCTTGAGAGTAGTATTTGGGATTGGGTTTGAAAATACCATGTTTACTCCGCGTAGTTATACCGGTTGGTGAGGAAGGAGGAGGTGGGTTGATTGGGCTGCGTGAGGCAGGCCCAATAGAGAAGGGGGAGGAAGGAAGGGGCTGGTGGACTGGGCTGCGTGAGGCAGGCCCAGTTGAGGGGAGGGAGGAGGAGAGGGACTGGATTGTGGAGGGGCTGATGGGGGTTGGGGGGTACTGGATTAGGGTGGGGCTGATGGGGGCTGGGCTGATTGGAGCTGGCCCAGTAGGAGAGGGAGAGAAAGGATGGGACTGGATGGGGACTGGGCTGCGTGAGGCAAGCCCAGTAGGGGAGAGGGAGGATGGAGATTGAGGGATGATAGTTGGGCTCAAAGATGGATTAGGCCCAGAATAATGTGTAGGGGTTGTTTTAAGTAATTGAAGGTAAATATTATCATCTAAAAATTGATAGTTGGGGGGAGATGAGGAAGGTGATTGAGAAAAAGGAAAGTGGTCTCATCAAAAAGAACATGTCGAGATATAATGATTTTACGGGATGAGAGATCATAACACTTGTAACCCCTATGAGAAGAGGGATATCCTAAAAAAACACATGGAGCGGAGCGTGGTTGGAGTTTGTGGATAGTAGTAGAGGGAAAAAGAGGAAAACATAAACACCCAAAAACCCGTAGATGAGTATATGTAGGAGACTTACTATATAGAACATGAGTGGGAGTGAGATTACCAAGAAGTTTAGAAGGAAGAATATTGAGGAGATAAGTGGCCGTGTTTAAGGCGTGAGGCAAAAAAGACGGAGGAAGAGAGGCATGACACAAAAGAGTGCGAATGATGTTATTGATGGAGCGAATTTTGCGTTCGGATTAGCCATTTTGAGAGGATGTGTAAGGACAAGAAAAACGAAGTGAAATGCCTCGACTAGTACAAAATTGACGAAACATGTTATTGTCAAATTCACCCCGTTATTGCATTGGAAATATTTTATATTAAGCTCAAATTGGGTGTTAATAAAAATATGAAAATTCACAAACACATCATAAACTTGAGATTTGCGATATAAACGAAAAGTCCACAAAAAATTAGTATAATTATCAAGAAAAAGAACATAATATTTATATCCCGATGGACTAGAAATAGGAGACGTCCACAAATCACTATGAATAATATCAAAAGGTTTAGAACTCATAATCATAGAATTAACAAAAGGTAATTGAATGTGTTTCCCTAAAGGACAAGAATGACAAACAAAATGAGGATCTTTATTACATTTAATTAAACGAGAGGAATACAATGAATTTAAAACCGCATTGCCCGGATGTCCTAAACGGGAATGCCAAATACTAGAGGAAAAAACGGAAAAAGCCGATGATGTGGAGGATGAAGAAGTAGCTCCAAGTGCGGATGGAAAAGGATAAAAATCACCCGTGCTATTAGATCTCAGGACGATGCTCCCTGTGGCCAAATCCTTCACAGAAAAGCCAAAAGGATCAAATTCAACGGAAACCATATTATCATGAGTGAATTTTCGAATGAAAATGAGATTTTTAATAAGTTTAGGTGCATGTAAGACATTTTTGAGGGTAAGGGATTTTTGGGAAGAAGGAAAAGAAATATGCCCGTGACCATGAACTGGAATTAAATTACCATTACCGACAACGATAACATTATTGAATTGATGCTTTAAAGGAAAATAAGGAAGTAAAGTACCTTGAGAGCGAGTCATGTGGGATGTAGCACCGGTATCCATATAAAATTGCTCATCCGGAGTAGACAAAGAGAGAGTATTCATAGCTTGATCGATGTCCATAGGAATATAATTCATAGAAGCATTAGTCCCGGTGTGATAATTTTGTGCCGGTCGTGGGCCAAGAAGACCATCAGAATACCCATTATTGGAAGAATGAGAAGGAGCCCAAGATGTAGTGGGAAAAGGGGCAGCAGGCTGGGCCCAATTGTGGCTGGCACAATTATGCCAATTAGGAGAAGGAGAAGAAGATGGGCCTGAGTAGTAGCTGTTGGGCCGAAAGTGAGGAAAGGACTTTGGCCTGTGCTGCTGCGGCTGCCATGGACCAGAACCATTGGCGGAGCCATAGTGGCTGCCACGGTGGGTCCGGCCACCACGACGAGAGTGGCGGTGGCCACCACGGTGGTGGGAAGGGCCGCGGTTGTTATACGGAGCAAAATTTTCAGAAAAAGTACCTTTATTTGAAGTAAGAAGAGCCGAATCTTAAGCGGGAGAAGTATGCTTATGATTAGAGCATTCTTCCAATTCCAACATAGAACGAAGAGTATCAAAAGAGGGAATAGGATTCATATGTTGAACCAAAGACCGAAACGTTTTGTATTCCGAAGTAAACCCATGAAGAACTTGAAGAGCCAATCGATTGTCGGTGATGGAAGTTCCAAGATTATTAAGAGAAGTGGCAATACTTTCAATTTCATTGCAATAAGACTTTACATTGGAAAAAGTGGATAAAGAAATGTCATTAAAATGAGATTCAAGATGAAGGATTCGAGATGTCTTATTATTTTGGAAATTATTCTCAAGACGAGTCCAAGCATCAAAAGCACAATCATCGGGACGAACTATAGATTGAAGAAGAAAGGGACTAATAGAGCCATAAATCCATGTGCGAACAATGTCATCAAGACGTTGCCAATCGGAATCTTTAAGAACTAAAACTTTGGAGGAGTCATCGGGAAGAATATGAGAATCCACAAGGTGAGCACGACAATGAAGCTTGAATAAAGTGACCCAAGTATGGAAATTGGAACCATCTTCATTAAGTTGAATAGGAATACTTATTTTAATGTTAGTAATCAAAGTAGCGGGATGAATTTTGGTGGGAGAGGCCATGGAGAAGAAAGACTAAAGAAATGAAAAAAAAATGTGGCGGCAGCTTTGGGAGTACTGGCCGGTTGCAAGAAGAAGGAAAGAAAGAGTCGGGATCAAAAAATCGAAGCTTCTGATACCATGTGAGAATGACTCGGGTTGCCTTTCTCATTAACATTCATGTCAATATATACAAGATTGCCATTATACTTTAGGAAACTAAATATTTTCCTAACATTCTACATAATCACAAAGATATACAAAAATATGCAAGAAATCAAAGAGATATTATTCTAAGATATTCTAATATTCTAATACAGAAGAACGCTTCTTCTATCCCTTGATTCTTATGTGCAATTATCACTCATCAACACATTTTCCACTTTTAAACTAAAACAAGAAATATTCCCGGGAGAGAACTTTTTCCCACATTTTTCAACAATGTACCCTCTAAAAAGCTTTAAATCCAGGCAAACAAGCACATGCCAAGATGATAATTTTTGGGTTTCAACCCACAATCTTTGTTACCAATTGTATAATTTAATTCTATGTAAAATGTTCTTGTTTGAGGTGTGCTCACAAAGTGTTCGATCAAATGCTTGAACGAGATACAGTTTCTTGGAACTCCTTGATTTTTGGTTATTCTGGAATAGGGAAGTTGGACATTGCACAAAAGATTTTTGATTCCATGCCGACTAGGGACGTCGTGTCGTGGAATACTATAATTTCATGTTACTTACAAAGTGGAAATCATAAAAAATGTGAAGATATTTTCTTGCAAATGGTGAAACATAGATTTTGCTTTGATCATACTACCTTAGCTGTTGTGTTGAAATGTTGTTCGTTTTTGGAAGATTTTATTCTAGGCATACAAATTCATGGGCATGCATTGAAAATGGGTTTTAATAGTGATATGGTGACATGATGTTGTAACACATTGAGATTTTCTGACGTTATTAATTAATATTTTAATAATTTTTAGAGATTTTATAATTATATTAAATTAATTAGGAAGTTGTTTTAATAAATTCTTTTCATATACAAATTTAAATATTAACATATATTTATATTAAAAATACAATTACGATTTCTAAATAAAAAGGTTAGAATTAAATTATTATTTTATTAAAATGTGAGAGCACACAAATGTGAGTTTCTTAGTTGAGCCTTACAAAAAGAAAAATCTAAGTAAATAAATAAATAAATAAGTAAATAAACAAAATTAAAAGGATGGGTTAGGATTTTAAGGGTACCCCTTCCCTCACACTCAAAAACCCACGGTACCCGTTCTCTCTTCACCCCTTTCCCTCTCTTCTCCCTCTCCCTTTGTGAGTGTGCCGCCAGTGCCTGCTGCCCCAGACGGTTGGCACGGAACCCCAGCAGCACCACCATTTCATTCCCCTTCATCCACGATCAACCACCAGTGGCCCAGCCCACCTGCTGGCCGTGAGTCACACCCACAGTCACACAGCAGCATTGTGCCGCCTACAACCGGCTGCTGGACAGCCGTGTCTCCCCTCCACCACTACACTTACCACTCCTCTCTTCACCCCTTTTCTCTTGTTCGCCTAAGTAAGCCATATCCTCTTCCCTAATTGATTTTCTCTTGTCTTTAATTGAAATTGTTATCAAGTTTATGAGTTTAGTATTGATTTTTGTATTATTTTCATTGAATGTTTTCGTGGCTAAGAGTTTAATGGATGAATTGAACATATTTATGACTTAGGGTTTGAAGTGTGATTAGAAATTATGGGTTGTGTTGATTGTGTGATAGTTTCTTTGAATTTTACTATGAGTAACAATTAAAGGTGTTATCTTTGAAATTAGTAATAGTGTGGGCTTTCATGTACATTATGGTGGTGTATTATTTTATTGATTCTTGATATGGATAATGGTTAAAAGTACTATCTTTGAACATAGAATGACTAGGGTTTGGATTTAGAAATGATTAAAAGTATTATCTTTGAACATGGAATGACTAGGGTTTGGATTTAGAAATGAAATTACTAATGATGTGTGTTTTATGCTATATTTTGGTGATGATTGATTAAAGAACCTTAAAAGTTGTCTTTAAGACTTAGTCGATTGGTTATTGTTGTGATAATTAGTAATGGTGATGATTTTAGTTGACTATGGAAGTAATTTTGGTTGTTAAATTGAGAATAATAGTTGCTAATTGTTGTGTTTTGATTGTTACTAATTACAAGTACTCTTACTAGGTTATATTAAAGTCATAATGCATAATGTTAGTAAGCCAAGAGCCTAATGTCAACTTATCGTCGATGGTTGCTAAAGTTACTTGTCGTGATGTTTTGATTATAGTTCTTTCTAGCTTTGGAGAATGTAACTAATGATATCGCGATTCGATAACTCTAAGATTTGCCTTATCGTTGTATAAGTGTTATATTAAAGTTGTAAGACTTAGTTGATTAGTTATTTTTGGGTAACGCGAACCGATATACTCAAAATTAGTTGATGAAAAGGAACGATTTACATATACTTTTTAAATTGGTGAAAAGACTTATGTTGTGTTGTGTTAATGATTTTGACTTGTATTGAACGAGTTGTGTACGTGCTAGAGTAATTGAAAAACTTATGTTGAATAGGTTATAGTGGTCACTTTGGTATTTAGTTGGTATGACAAAGTAGCTAAGGGGATTTATTAGTTTTATTCCTAACTTGTATAGGTTTCCAGTTCATAAGAGGAAAGTAGAACCTTAGTTGGGTGAATTTTGTAACTTTTGGTCGTGTAGTGACGCTCACAGGTACGTACACGCAGTAACGAACCCTTATATACAATTTCCTTAAGATCTTATTGTTTATTGTGATAATAGGCATTGTATCGAAACTATGAGGTACTAGTGAATACACTGTATATGAAGAGTTATTGACCATGAAATGCTTGCGCTTTGAATAGTTTAGAGAATGAGAGTGTTGGTAGAAGGCGGGGACCACCCCCCTTTATTTATTTAAGAATTGGATTATGCCTTACTTGGAGTTAGAATGACTCCTTTATAGGTGATTTTCATATTTTGTTTGAATTGCTCAGTGGGTTTTGGCGTTCTGCTATCCCAGGGCACTCATTAATAGTCGAAGGCGGGAGTTATTCCCATTTGATAAAGTATTAGATTATGATTAGCTGGCGTGACTTAACTGGATTATGTCCGGTTGATTTAATAGTTCCCTAGGTGAGATCCGACGGGATCACCGTATGGGGGGTATGAGCATACTTTTTTCATTGGGCGCCGGATGGCCGATACCACCCCTTGACTGAGGTGTTACCATGCAGGCCTTGCAAACCCCAATATGGTGGCCTCTTCACTGGTTTAGTACCCTAGTGTGTTAATTTTTCCCGAAGGTAGGACTCGAGAGGGTCAACTGGAGGGGATATGAGCTCATACGCCATGGGCGCCAGATGGCCGATATGCCATGAAGTGGAGAAAAGATCCACTGATAGAATATTACTCATTGATAGAAAGTTATTCATTCATAGAAAGCTTAGATATTGATAGAACGTTTACTCATCGATAGAAAATTTATTCAATGATAGAGTAATTTATGCTAGTGAGAAGTGCGCCCTAAGTTAAGTTACCTCAAAGGAGTTAGGGATGAACACGGTTCGGTCTGGTCCGGTTTGACAGAAAAATCAGACCAGACCAGAAATTTCGGTCTGAAAATTTTTCAGACCAGACTAGACCAGTCAAGAGACCAGACCGGACCAGACTAGACCGTTCTAGAACGGTCTGGTCTGGTCTGGTCTACGATTTTTTTTTTATTTTTATTTTTTAATTTTTAATTTCTAGAAACTGCATTGGAGGATCTTGTTGAGGTTAAAATGGAGAGGGGTAGAGGGCATCACTAGAGGAACTGGAAAGGAGCTACTTTGTGAAGGTTGGTTTCATCACAGAGCAACAATTGGCTCTTGAAGAAGCTGCTATGAAAGGAAGGGATCAGTTATGGATTTTATCCTTGATTTCTTTGCTTGGAAAATTGTTGAATGATCTAGATTTCTTTGCTTGGAAAATTGCAGTTATGGATTTTATCCTTGATTTGATCATTAATGATGTCTCTTCATCTATTGATCAGAATTTGGGTATGGATCAGCTTATTGATGCCATCACGAGTAGTTGCCCACTTGCCCTAATCCCCTAAAATATGATTTTAATACGGTTTTCCGGTCCGATTTGGTTTGAAAATTTTAAAACCGGGACCGGACCGTAAACCGTTTAAAAAAAAAAAAAACCGGACCAGACCATTTAGACCGTAGACCAGACCAAATATTTAAATTACGGTTTGGTCCGGTTTGGTTTACGGTTTAGACCAAACCATGTTCAGCCCTAAAAGGAGTTACCAGTCCCAAAGATAGATTATGTTCACACTTATTTTAAGATAGACAAGCTCTATAGGCTCATGTGTTAGTAGTCTGTTAATGCCTTGGTCAAGTTGATACTACGCGTGTTTTACAAAGGTTTATGTTTTGAGAAGAGGAGTGTGATGATCTGCATCCTACCCAAGAACACATGGTTCGGGTTGGAAAGAACGTAATGAGATTAAGAAGTATAAGTGGACGATAAACGGTTACTATCTGTGCTTGTGTCTTATGAAATCATCTTATGTTGTTGTATAGCATAATATCACCTAGTAGTTGGCCTTGTTATATTTGATGCTAGTTATTGACGTGTACGTGCTTGTGTTTATGTTTGATTGTTTGATGATTTTCTATGATTGTCCTGCTATGACACATTGGCCTTTGGTCTGATGTCGAGCAGCAAGAGGATCCTAGACAGGCGTGGTAGGTATTGGAGCTTTTTTTGCATTGCATTGGGGGAGAGTGATGAGGGCGAAGCATAACCCATGTCATACCTTTATCTTTCGATTTTGTAGCTCTTGTTTAACTTTTGTAAACCTTGGTTGTATACGTTTTGTTATGGGGCCTTGGGTACTCCTTTGTATATTTGTCTTTCCGCTGCGTAGTTTATAACTTTGTATGTTTTAGTTTAAAAGTTTTGTCATTTGAAACTCAAGCGTTTACCTTGGAACTACGATCCATGCTTGACATGAGAAACTGGCGATGAATCATTCCGCCGTGATATAGTTTTTATAGGCCGTTGATGCCTTTACTTTATTAGATTCTAATTAACTTTTGTTTTTCTACAAAAGCGCGCAGTTTTAGGGCAGATGCTGTCCAAATTTCCACTGACATTTTAAAAGGTTATTATTTTACTTATTTTATTTTAATGTAACACCCGAATTTCCTCCCGTCCTTTACGGTTTTGGTTTCGTACAAGTGGTCGAAAATTCAGGGGTGTTACAGGTGGTATCAGAGCCAGTGGTTCCTAAATTAAACGTCTAGGTATACCTTTGAAATGAATTTCAAAATTGATTTGGAAATAAAACTATTTGTTGAGTATGGGGTAGACATGGGTTAGGTATATATCACATCTCCACGCATTTTGATTTTCTTGCATGTAGTATATTGGAAACTTAAGTATGGGGTAGACATGGGTTAGGTACATATCACATCTCCACGCGTAGGGATGGCAATGGGTACTGGACCCGACCCGGATCCGTGGATCCGTATCCGTTTTCACGGATCTGGGTCCTAAAAATATAGACCCGTCGGGTCCGGGTCGGATCCGGATCCTGTTAAATTTCACGGGTCCGGATCCAGATCTGAGAAAAATACCCAGACCCGGACCCGCGGATCTAGAGGACCCGTTTTTTTTTTTTTTAAATTTTTTTTATATCAGAAGCCTAACTGCCTAAGTAACCCTAGCCCTGTTTTTGACTTTTGAATACCCACCTCCCCACTCCCATTAGCCCGTCTCCCTCCCAATTCCCAAAATCCCATCTCCCTCCCAGGCTCCCACTCTCGCAGTCTCGCTCTCTTTGTCTCTCATACTCACAGTCGCAGGCTCGCAGCACGGCATTCCCTCGCTCCCAGACTCCCTCCCTCAGTCCCCCTGCCTCGAGTACTCCTCCCACTCTCCCAGTCTCGCACCGCCAGTCCAGCACCATCACAGGAGGTAATGAACTTATGAACCCTAATTTTTTTGAGTTTAGTGGTTGATTTATTTTGATTTATTTGAGTTTAGTGGTTGATTTATGTTGATTTATTTGAGTTTAACGGTTGAATTATGTTGATTTATTTGAGTTTAATGGTTGATTTATGTTGAGTTCAATGGTAATTTTTGATTTATGTGGATGACGACGATGATGATTCGGATTCAGATTCGGATTCAGATGATTCAATCGCTGCGGAATTATCAGACGAAAGCGATTTCGCCGATGACCCACTGGCTGAAGTTGATTTAGATAACATCCTTCCCTCGAGAACTCGCCGGAAAATTATTAACCCTGGAGCTTACCTTGCTACTGATCTCCCTGAAGAGGATTCCGATGAGATTAATAACCCTGATGCTTAGAACTTTCAGTCATCAATCTGAGCCTCCTATTTTTTTTCTTTTTTTCTTTTTTTTTTTGAGTTATTGAGGAAAGTATATTAGTTGGTAGTTCTTGATGAGTGGATGATTTATTTTGTTAGGTATAATCTAGAATATATGTTGTCAAAATAACACAATTTTTAGTTTTCTAATTAATTATTAATGGATTTTCAGCTATTATTATGTATCTAAATGTTTTATGATCTTGTTTGTTTTTCAATTTGTTTTGCTGATGGAATTTAGGTTTTACATTCAAGTTTATATCTTTTTTATGATGAGAAGGGACAATTGTTAGGTTTATAGGAATGTTGTTATCCTTGTCTTATGGATGACAGTGAGCTTAGGAAAAAACCAATCAGACGTCTTCAATTGTTGTGTTTCAAAAGATTTACATTAGGCTTTGAGAAGATGTGATCATTTGTTGGAACTTTTCTAAGTCCATTTATCCTATTTCTTTATTGCAATCTAAACATATTTAAAAAAACAAAAAAAAATTTAAAACTGGACCCATTTTGGACCCGGATCCGGTACTGGATCCGCAGTATCCGCGGATCCGGATCTGGGTCCTTTAAAACTAGACCCGCGGATCCGGGTCCGGATCTGGATCCTGTTCTTAAAAACGGATCCAGATCCGGGTCTACCTGGACCCGGTCCAGATCCGACCCGTTGCCATCCCTATCCACGCGTTTTGATTTTCTTGCATGTAGTATATTGGAAACTTAATTGATTTGGTATGTCTCATGTTCATGAGAGTTACTATTTTAAGGCGACCTTAATTACTATTATATGAATATTGATTTAATTAAATATACAGATAACATTTCTGCATCATTGAGCATTAGTAATAGCCATTGAAACAATCGATAAGTTTATAAGAATTTTATAATAGTTCGTAATTTTGGAGATACTAGTTTATGACGACATAAAAAACGTGAACCAAACGATCTTTTGTGATCATATTTGATTTTGATGCCAATATGAAATTCAGACTTGTATGTATGGTCAAGCATTCTAGTTTATGCATCAATATGTCGCATTAATAAGTAAGTATTTCGATATGAATTAAGTATATGATCAAGTCTTTCTTGGTTTAGTTATTTTTCAAACATATCAATTAGTCAAGCCTATAAGTTCTCTATAAGTTCTTCACGGCATAAAAAGTTGTGATCAAAAGCTTCTTAGTATGGTTAATAAGCATCCCAGGAAGAGTGTAAGTAGTTTGAACCAGAATAAGCACAAGAGCTAAAGTGTAATAAAAATTCGATATATTGTAAATGAAAGAAAGGGGTCTTGTATGCGATACCTTGTAAATAAAGTTTTAATCACCAGTTGATAATAATAATGCGATCATAGCTAAAGTGTAGATGCGTTAAAACCTAAATATTAAGGAGAAGTTCGAGAGCACGTTAAGAGTTTATAGTTTGAGAATTCAACCCCCAATTTCGGGCTATGATCTATAAGAGTATTATTGATGTATTCTTTATATAATGATGAGTTGAAGTTAAGAGATTGTTTTCAACGTCTCCAAGTGTTTAAAGATAATGCTATGTTAGTTGAACCAAATTATCACGTTAGTATTGTTGTTCAAACTAGAATCGCCTTAATATTTTCTTTTGAAGTTATAATTCTTACTAAATTGAGGCTCTCGACCTTTGTAATTAGCTATAATAAGATTGGTGTTGAGTTTTAGTGTGGCATAATCGTGTCTACCAATAAACGTTTTCAATCTCATACGGTGATTGAGACTGATGCTTAAAATTGGTTTATGTAATATATATATTTGTTAGTTCTAAGCCCAACATCTTATGCTTGTAGTGAGACCTTAAGAATCAGTTTAGTAAAGACTATAGTCAACCTATTAGCCTGAGTTAATCACTTTATATATATTTTGATGAATTATATACTATAAGGGTTCCCTGTCATTGATTTTGATTTTTGTAAGCATCCAACTCTCATCATAATGAATATAGTGTTTCATGTTCGTCGAGTGATAACGACCTTTAAATCACTATTTGCTTGTAAAAAAAAAAAAAAACAAACTAGTTTAAGTGGTTCTTTGGATAAAATATGGGTGATTTTTTTTTTCTTCTTAAAGACACATGAGTTTGAGTATCAAAGGAGAAAATTGTTATTCGCAAGTCCTTTGAGTTTTGTATTTCGTTGAGACATGATATATAATTCATACATAAGTCGGTAACTTTATATAGTGGATAGTTAAAGAATAATCATCATAAACAAATTTGCGTGTTAAGGGTCTAAGGATTGATTCGAGGGAGCACTATTGAGTTAAGACTGATAATTTTGACTTACTAAATGCTTATATGGAGTGATGAATGTTTTAATCGGATGATAATGCGAAGAAGAATCGTGACGGTTTTAAAGAGTTAGTTAGATAGAATGATATTTGAAATTAAAAAAAAAGGAATCAGTGATATTATAATTTGTTTTCTCATGGCCTTCTGGACAGTTACAAGACATAAGGATAAAATAATCTGATGATGAGGTGAAATGAGCGTCTTTGTGCACATAAGATACAGTTAAATGTATTAAGGGGGCGTTTGGTTGGGGGTATTAAGGAAAGGGAAAGGGAATGAAAATACCCCATTCCCTTTGATGTTGTTTGGTTCGCATTTTGAATCATTCCGTTTACCCAATTTTAGGTTTTGGTTAACCTAAATCACGTAATCCCCATTCCCCACCTCCCCCTCCACTTTCCCATTCCATTCCCTTCCCCATTCAGCTCCTGCTTCCTTCCTCGCCTCCCTACTGCTGCTGCTGCCTCCTTCCTCGCGCCTCCCTCCTCGCGCCTCCTTGCTGCTGCTGCTGCGCCTCCATTAACGGAATCTCCATTAACAGGTGAGTCTTCCTTTTTCTTCTTTCTCCTTTTTTAGATTTCTGCTGCTGTTTTCGTTTGCTTTTTTGTTGCTTTTTCTTCTTTCTCCATTAACGGAATCTCCAATTTTAGGTTTTAGATTTCGTTTTCTGCTCCTTCGTTCGTTTTCCCATTTGAGTTCCATTGATGTTGTTGATGCTGTTGAAATCGTTCGTTTTAGATTTAGCTATTGATGCTGTTGCTTGAATCTTGTTGCTTGATTCTTCGTTTTCATTAACAGTGTTGTTCCATTAACAGTTGAATCTTCGTTTTCAGTTGCTTGAATCTTGTTGCTTGAATCTTCGTTTTCATTAACAGTATTGTTCCATTAAAAGTTGAATCTTCGTTTTCAGTTGCTTGAATCTTGTTGCTGTTGAAACCAAATTTGAGTTCACTGTGTTGATGCTTGTTGATGCTTGTTGATTTCCCATTTAAATTGATGTTTGAATCTTGTATGGTGTTGATTGTTGAAGCAGTATTGGTGTATGATTAAATTGATGAATCTTGTTGCTGTATCATTAACTATATCGTGTTGCTGTTGATTGTTGAATCTTGTTGATTGTTGATATCCAAATTGATGTTGTTTTAGAAACTTGGGATTTTAGAAATTGGGATTATTGATGTTGTTTTAGTATGATTAAAAATTGGGATTTTAGAAACTTGATTATGTATCATTGTTTGTTTGTTTGTTTGGTTTTCAAGAATACATGGAAACAAGGTGCTTGGTAATTCTTTGATGTTCTTATTGATGTTCATTTGTACAGAAAATGGCTAGCATTGGTACTTCTTTGAAAAGGAAGAGAAATTGGGATTGTATTCGGTTCATAATTACTATGATTAATTGTGTTGTGTTGCTACATTTGATGTTGTACTCGATGAGAAAAACTATATACGATTCCCATTATGTTAAGCTTGATAAAAAAACTAGGAGAAAAATGAGATTGCACAACTTGAATAGAATGATTAGAGAAAGTGACACTTTGTGTAGGAACTATCTTCGTATAAATCGATACACATTTGGTGTTCTTTTAGAGATGGTTAGAGATATTGGTGGATTAAATGAAACAAGAAACACATGTTTGGAAGAGATGGTTGCGGGTTTCTTATACACATTAGCTCACCATAAGAAAAATAGAATGATGGGTGCACATTTTTATAGAAGTGGTGAAACTATTAGTAGACAATTTCATGCTTGTTTGTTAGCAATCTTAAAGTTACATGATATTCTTCTTAAGAAACCAACACCAATACAAGAGGATTGCAACGATGAAAGATGGAAATATTTCAAGGTAAATAAAAACCAACACTTTAATTTGAGATAAAATGGAGATACTATTACATATTGTAAAGTGATATTGTTTGTTTTGTAGAATTCATTAGGTGCCCTTGATGGTACAATGATTCTAGTGAATGTTCCTTGTGATGAGCGATCCAAATATCGGACTAGAAAAGGTACCCTTGCTATGAATGTATTAGGAGTATGTTCACCCGAGATGGAATTTATATATGTCTTACCTGGTTGGGAGGGGTCGGCACACGATGGTCGGATTCTTCGAGATGCTATTTCTAGGCCTAATGGGTTGAAAGTTCCAAAAGGTAATTTGATTGACGTACTAGATTTTATTTGAGATTAACTTAGTAAGAGAGTAATATTTTTTTTTTAATTTGTCAAGGTTGTTATTATCTATGTGATGGAGGATATACTAATGGAGAAGGATTCCTTGCACCCTATAGAGGGCATCTTTATCATCTTAGAGAATGGAATAATGGCCCCCGACAACCCCAAACCGCCGAAGAATATTTCAACTTAAGGCATGCAAAAGCTAGAAATGTGATTGAGAGATGCTTTGGATTACTCAAGGGAAGATGGGGGATTCTTAGAAGTCCTTCTTGGTTTAGTTTACAAACACATGGTCGAATTGTACTTGCTTGTGCTTTATTACATAATTTGGTAAAGAGATACATGCTTGCAGAATTTGATGATGAGGACTTGTTTGAGGAAAATGATAGTGATGATAATGATGGTGATGATAATGATGGTGATGTTAATGAGGAAGATGATGTGGAGTACATAACCTCCATTGCTGTAACCGATCCATGGACGAATTTCCGAAATACAATGGCCCAACATATGTTCAATGATTGGAGGGCTAGACAACGCAGACTTACTTTGTGATGTTATTCATTTTTATTTAAAACCTCCATTTCTTGTATTTGATTTTCAGACTTGTATGTTTATTTCTTGTATTGAATATTTGTTGGTTCATTCCATTTTTATATACATGCAATTTTGTTTACTATGATCAGTATAGTTCAATTTTGTTTATTTGTATTGAATGTTATAGAGGATGGATGAAAGTAGTGCTAGTGGAGGTGGAAGGGGAAAAAACAAACGATTTTGGACTGCCCAAGAAGATAAGGCTCTTGTGGAAGCCTTGTCAGAGTTAGCTGTTGATCCTCACTGGAGGTGTGAAAATGGATTTAGAAGCGGCTACATGGTTCGCTTAGAGGAGCTCATAGGTAAGGCTCTTCCTGGTTGTGGTTTGAAGGCTCTGCCACACATTGATTCTCGACTTAAGACACTTGTAGCCAAGTTTAGGGCTATTTCTCAAATGTTAAATACAAGTGGATTCGTCTGGGATGATGAAAAAAAAATGATTTCTGTAGATCGGGCTGTTTATGACGAGTATTGCAAGGTATGCCAACCTTTGTACATTTGACATTGTTTACTTTGAACAGTATGGTTCAATTATGTTTGAGATTTTTTGATGATGTTGTACATTTGAATGTTTGGTTCAGAATCATCCGAATTGCAAAAACCTGTTTGGAGTTTCATTTCCGCACTTTCATGAACTAATGAATGTTTACGGCAAGGATTACGCTACCGGAAAACCAGCTGAAGATTATGTTGAAGCAATACAGAATTTGCAAAACGTTGCCCCTCCACAAGTTACACTTGATTCAAGTGATGATGAGGGAATTGATGCTAGTGGTAATGCCACTCAAACTGTTACTTCTCCTCCTGCTAAAAAAATGAAAACTGAAAAAACTTCTAATAAAAGAAGTAAGAGAGGAAATGCTGGTGAAGGTAGTTCTAATGAGTTGGCTAGCTTACAAGCATTCATGAAAGACATGAATGTTCATCTTTCAACTATGGCAAATGTGATGGCCCGCACTGATGATCGTGAGCAAAAAGTAGTTGAACAGACTGAGAAAGTGTTAGAGGAACTACTATCTTTTAATTTAGAAGGTGTAACTCCTAACCAAGTTTTTGAAGTGGCTAACATTCTAACCTCACAACCAAACAAGCTCCTCATATTTTCAAAGTGTCCCGACGCTTTGAAAAGTGATGATGTTAAGAGTCTTCTTGGAGGAAATAGTAATGCTTAGATCTAATGTTGTGGTTCCATGAATGATTTTGAAAAGGACTAGAACACTTTTCGTATGTATTTTGATCTACAAACAAGTCATTATATGTAATTAATCGAGCTACGTTGTTATTATTTAGAGTTATGTTTTTTCAAAAAATAATTTTTTCAAGTTTTGGAGAAAATATAAAAGAATTTAAAAAATCAAATTTTGATTCCTTAGCTTGAACCAAACAGTCACAAAGGGAATCATTCAGCAGTTCATTCCGTTTCCTGAACACAACCAAACAACTAGGCTAAATTAGGGGAATCCATTTCTTTCTCCTTCATTCCCTTTCCTGATTCCATTCCGATTCCCTTGTGCGAACCAAACGGCCCCTAAGTATTTTAGAGTATCTCATTGATCACCAATTTAATAGTCCTGCCAGTGTATTGAAATGATAAGACTTAGATGAGATTCCAAATAAAGCTGACTTTACATAGGCTACTGTTTTAATAATGATTGATGTGATACGTGGTAAATTAAGTTTGGAGAGTCACTGAAGATAATGTGGTCCTAATAAAAGTCAAGAGGTGTTTTAAAATCTAAACATTTGAAGAAATGACAATGAGTATGCGAATAGTTATAATTTGAGAGATGAATCGAAATAATGGATTATGTCTTAAACGATTATTATACAAAATCATTATTATGCGATAAATAGAGTTAAATAATATTAGCACTTGTGTTAAGAAGAGTTTTGATTTGATGTTACTAAATTATTGGATAGTAATAAGTATTTGATGAAAAGAGTTTTGAAATTTTGACGTGTTTTGATACAAACATTTATGTTATAGTTGTTAGTTCTAAGTTTCGCATCTTAGGTCGAAGGGTGATTGAATACCACTTGTTTGCGAAGGAATAATTGTGATGCATAATCTCAAGTGTTGCGTTATCTTGTTAGCTTTGTGTTGTTGTACTTTAGTATAGTGTTAGGATTGTTAATGTAACAGTCATATGGTTGCGATAACGGTGTTATAGTTAGTTAGAGGTAGTGTTGTGATGGAAATGTTAGGGTATAGATTAGATATTGTGAAATTAGTATTGGTATCGCAACTTTATCAAACTGTATGATACATGACTGCTTTGCTATTAATATTGGAAATTGTGGTGATGTAGGTATGTTCAATTATTTTTCATCTTGCTTTTTTTTTTATGTATATAGAAGATGTCATCTTTGTTGATCATCACTGTTATTATTACCCTATTAGTATCATTAGTACTGTCGTTATATACGTACATGATGCATTACTTTAGTCATATATGAGTTCATGAGCTTAATTGATATAAATTCTATACTTTCAACATATCTAGTCGTATGGTAAGTGAATAGCTGAAAAATGTTGGTGACCTTTGACATGGCCCTTCATGATTCTAAATCATCCTCATATTGTCGTAATTAGAATTTGATATTATGATGGATAAAGGATGTTATTATTGAACAATTACGATATGTGTATTAGTATCATGGATGTGAACGTATAATTATTAACTACAGTAACTTGCTAAAATGTGATATATATATATATATATATATATATATATATATATATATATATATATATATATATATATATATATATATATATATATATATATATATATATATATATATATATATACTTGAAACATCTATTATGTTATGAATTATTAATTTGAGTTGTTCATCTACTAATCAAGTCACGATGTATGATTTAATATGTTATAAAATGATTTGATGACATATGATTAATGAAAAGAGCATTTCATGTTAAGCAAAAGGTTAGGATTATGTTATGATAAGTAAAGTTAGCGGTGAATCGATTTGGGAGTTGATAACCAACCAGTTTTGTAAGATTCATGTATCCTTAGATCTAGGGTGTTTAATTGTAATACGAGTTAAGTGTTGAGCAACTTCGTGCACTTTACTTTTAGGACTTTGTTATTTTGATATTTTACACCCATTTATAGTTTAAATTATATTAGCTAAATCTTTCGTACATTACTAGATCATCACAAAGTATGACCTTAGGTGGTCACGTAGAAGTAGAAAAGTTCTTTGAAAAATAAAAAAAGCTGAGAAAAAAAATATTTATTTTTTATTTTACCGAAAATATTTAAAATTCTAAAAAAAAATTAAATAAATAATTATTTACTTTGTGTAAATATAATACCCGTTAAAATACCAATTAAATTATTTAATAAATAATTAGTCGTTTCGTTTCTTAAAAAAATTCTGATTTGCAATTTTAAATACTCTTTTAATAAATACAAATTTTGGAAAAAATAATCTTACATCCTTATTTTGATATTTTAATAATAGTGATCAATTTCTCCACATATATTTTTTAAATCTATTTTAACATATTTATATTCCTTGTGGTCTACACAAGTTTTCACAAATTTTAGTTTAACTTATGATGTGACATATGCATGTTCAACCATCCATAAGAATAACGACCGATATATATGCTATAAAAAAGGCTCCAAGAGACTTTGTTGAGTTCGCTTAAGAATTGGCTAGACAAACAATTCATATCGTAGTGCAAAAATATGACTACATGATTCTATCATAAAAAGGTTTATGAGTTTAATGAAACATAGGCTACAATGAACCTAAAATCATTCGACTGTAAAATCCGTTTTGCTACGAAACCATATTTTGCACATTGAATCATATGTAAGACCATAAAGGTAAATTGTAACTCTGTTATCCTAAAATATTTATATGGGAAATTTCATGTGGTAACCCTGAACTATCAGCTTTTCCACGTGGTACACAAATATTTTTTAAATCCACATGGTGACCTTAACTTTCCAATTTTTCTACGTCGTATACAGAAGAGAAGTTTTTTTGTTAACTTTACGCTATTTTGAGACATTATTTCAAAAAACAAATCACCCTAATTGACCACTTATTGCTTCGATTGTGGTTTAATGTTGTAGCTGACTGTCGTTTTCGCTTCGACTTGTTAATTTTTTTGTTGTTAACTTTCTACAGTGAAGACGCAATCGCAGACACGCTACGAATACACCCACTCTCTCAATCTGGAGACTTGGAAGCCCTTGAAAAGATGATTGGATCTGATTTAGAGGTTGATGTTAATAGTTAAAATAAATGAATCTGCTGGACCTGCATTTTGATTTTATTAGCTATCAATTTGAAAAATGCTTATATCATTTGCTGGGTATTTCATGGCTCCAATTTTCAATCTGTTTTACAGAAAAACGCTCCTTCTTTCCCTTAATTCTTATGTGCAATTATCACTCATCAATACATTTTCTACTCTTGAACTAAAAAAAGAAATATCCCCCAGGAAGAGAACTTTTTCCCACATTTTTCAACAATGTACCCTCCAAAAAGCTTTAAATCCAGGCAAACAAGCACATGCCCAGATGATAATTTCTGGGTTTCAACCCACAATCTTTGTTACCAACTGTTTAATTCAATTCTATGTAAAATGTTCTTGTTTGAGGTGTGCTCACAAAGTGTTCGATCAAATGCTTGAACGAGATACAATTTCTTGGAACTCCTTGATTTTTGGTTATTCTGGAATAGGGAAGTTGGACATTGCACAAAAGATTTTTGATTCCATGCCGACTAGGGACGTCGTGTCGTGGAATACTATAATTTCATGTTACTTACAAAGTGGAAATCATAAAAAATGTGAAGATATTTTCTTGCAAATGGTGAAACATAGATTTTGCTTTGATCATACTACCTTAGCTGTTGTGTTGAAATGTTGTTCGTTTTTGGAAGATTTTATTCTAGGCATACAAATTCATGGGCTTGCATTGAAAATGGGTTTTAATAGTGATATGGTGACAGGATGTGCTTTAGTTGATATGTATGCTAAATGTAAGTATGTGGATGAATCTTTGAAGTTATTCTTTGAAATGCCTGAAAAAAATTGGGTATGTTGGAGTGCTGTTGTTGCTGGTTTTGTACACAATCAATACTTTATTGATAGTATAGAATTATTTAAGGAGATGCTGAGAGAAGGGATTGGTGTTGGCCAATCCATCTATGCTAGTGTTTTTAGGTCATGTGCTGGATTAACTGCACTAAGATTAGGTCGTCAACTGCATGCTCATGCTTTAAAGTCTGACTTTAGTAATGACATTATCGTTTCAACTGCTACTTTAGATATGTATGCGAAGAGTCAAAGTTTACTAGATTCTAGGAAGGTTTTCAACTCAACGTTTAAGCATAGTGTGCATTCCTATAATGCAATGCTGGTTGGTTATGTGCAAAGCAATCAAGGTCTTGAAGCGTTGAAGCTGTTTCGATATCTGATGGGGTCTGGGCTTGCCTTTAATGAAATTACTCTTTCAGGTGCTTTTAGTGCCTGTGCTGTTGCCAAACAACAGTCAGCAGGCTGTCAACTACATGGTTTGGTTATAAAGAGTAACTTTCAGTCTAATGTTTGTGTAACAAATGCGGTTTTGGACATGTATGGAAAATGTGGAGATGTTATGAGAGCAGAATGTATTTTTAATGAGATGTGTAGAAGGGATATCGTGTCTTGGAATGCAATAATTGCAGCTTATGAACAAAATGGGCTTGCAAAGGAAACTATACGCCTGTTTGCTTATATGCTGGCTTGTGGGATCGAACCTGATGAATTCACCTATGGAAGTGCTTTGAAAGCTTCTGCTGGGATTCAACCTTTAAGTTATGGCTTAGAGGTCCATACTAGAGTTATAAAATCTGGAATGGGCTTTCATCCTTTTGTGGGAAGTACTTTGGTGGATATGTATAGCAAGCATGGGAGGATTGACGAGGCTATGAAGCTTCATGACAGACTAGAGGAACAGAACATAGTTTCTTGGAATTCAATTATTTCAGGGTGTATACTGCAAGATCAGAATGAGGAAGCGCTGAAAATTTTCACATTGATGCTAGAAATGGGTAATAAACCCGATAAATTTACATATGCAACAGTTCTAGATACCTGTGCTAATCTGGCAACTGTGGGACTTGGGATGCAAATTCATGCTCAAATAATCAAGCATAAACTCCAAGAAGATGTGTATATTGTGAGCACTCTTGTTGACATGTATTCCAAATGTGGCAATATGCAAGACTCCCAACTAATGTTTGGAAGAGCTGTAGAACGGGACTTTGTGACATGGAACGCGATGATATGTGGCTATGCTTATCATGGTTTTGCAGAAGAAGCTCTCAAAGTCTTTGACGAAATGAAGAGAGCAAAAGTACAGCCAAATCATGCAACATTTATTGCAGTTCTCCGAGCTTGTGGTCATATAGGGCTTGTTCAAGAAGGCTGGGACTACTTTTGCTCAATGCAGAGCTATGGGTTGGATCCTCAAATGGACCATTATTCGTGTATGGTGGATATGCTAGGGAAGTCTGGGAAGGTTGGCAAGGCTTTAGAGCTTATTGAAGATATGCCATTTGAGGCTGATGATGTAATATGGAGAACCCTGCTTAGTGTTTGTAAGATTTTTGGGAATGTAGAGGTTGCAGAAAAGGCTGCAAAATCCATCTGCCGATTGGATCCTGAGGATTCTTCTGTCTACATTCTTCTGGCAAATATATATGCTGATGCAGGGATGTGGTATGAAGTTTCAAGGATTAGGAAAATGATGAAGGAAAATAAGGTGAAGAAGGAGCCAGGTTGCAGTTGGATAGAGGTGACAGGCGACGTGCACACATTCTTATGTAATGAAAAAGCTCATCCAAGTCGTGAATTGATATTAAAGGAACTTAGTTTGCTTTACAGTGAGATGAGAAAGATTGAATATTCACCCGATGGTGACCCTTATTTGAATATTCAAATTGGCTAAAAACTCCATTGATGAATGTTGTTATGGAGTATGGACTGATAATGAATTAATTGGAGCATTGAAGGATTGCTTGATTAAATTGTTGTAATGGAATTACATAACAAGGTGTATCTAGAAGATAATCTAATGATGGGTTCAGGACTCAGGAGCTCTTATCGAATGGAATGGAGAAAGGTATTATGGAACTAACATTTTTTTTTTCTGCGTAACTTTACGATGCCCTAGAAGCTTCTTAATCTAATGATCTCATAATCTGCCGTTGCAGAAAGGATACAGTTGCTGGATCCACATCCAAGAAGTGATCAGGCTATGACTTCAGGACTATGTTCTAGTCAGGTCAGTTTAAGTACTTATGAATGGTAAATTATGCAGACTGTTAAGGTGATTCGTTTAAAGTAGAGGAAAATTTTATGAGATTGCAATGTTCTTTAGGTGATTTTTGGGTGACATGTCACATTATAGATTGTTGAAATAGAATTCCGTTTAAGGACAAAAACTAATCTATAAGGTTTATTCACATTTCATACTACGGTTTTTACGCTTTTCCTGGAAGCAGAGACATCTTCATCCACTAGTTTCTAATTAGCTAGCAAGGAATAGTATGATTGCTATTGTAATATGTCAATAAAACTTGATTAGTAGATTCTTTATTTCTTTCCTGGCCTACTATAGGAGTTGGCTGGCCTGTCCTTAGTTCAATAGCAAAATGCCAAATCCTTAATCCCATAAAATGTGGTGGCCAATGATCTAGTCCTAGTGCTCATCCACATAAATTCTCCTCCTTCATGCATTCTCTTCTCGTGTCAACGTTCTAGGCCTAAATCTCTCATATCCTTCCACAACTTTCCATCCAAAAAGTCTTTGACTCGATTCTTCCACTTTTGAAATCTCCCCCTTCCAAATTTCATAGGAGGGCTGTTTTTGGCCTTTGTCACACATGCCCAAACCAATGAAGATAATTTTCACTCATATTATTGTCACACCGGCTGTCACACAGGCTATGAGAGAGACCCGATTGATCACATATAAGAGGAGAAATAGATAAGAATGGGTAGTGAGACCAGCTGTACATGGGGCTGGGAAACGGGTTATATTCTGTTATGTGATGTTATGTTGTTAGGCTGATTTGTACAGCTGTCAAGGGTAGTTATTAGGTGGCGAGCTAGGGCTATAAAAGCCAACACTCTTGTAATATTGAGGATCATCAAAGTATTGAATAAGAAGGAATAACATAGGCAGTTAGAAGCAGACTCGAATTGCTCATTTCTGACAGTAGCATTCTGATCTGTCTATTTGCATTCTGATCTTGGAGAGAATCTTGGTCTGAATTTCAGTCTATTAAAATTATCTTCAAGGTTTGCAACTTCCAACCTATATGTCCTCATGTCTTAGCTATGTTTATTCATCTATCGTAGCATGCACATCTCAATTACCCCTGTCTTCCTACTACAATTTTTTTGCCAACATTTCGAACTATACAATAACGTTGATCTTATAGCTGTTTGATTTCGTACTTCTCTACTTGACTCAACCACACTAGATCCTATGCGTCAAATTTTTTTCGAAATTTCTGTTGCTCTGAAAGATATACCTAGATACTTGAAACATTCATTCGACTGTAATGCCATCTCCCTTAATATTAACACATATTTACTTGATTTGTTGGTGTAAAACGGGTATTTTATATACTCACTCTTACATCAACTTAGTCTAAATTCTCTTGATTCCAACTTTCGCCTCCGCACTCTGATTCACAAAGAGAGATACCAAGTGGATGTGATGGTTCTGTATTCACGAAATTTAATGATTCACAAAATTTGAGTTTGCGACAAATGAGATGATGATTATTGCTCTTATCAATTGACATTGGGAAAGGTGTTGTCTGCGAAACATCACGATGCCCTGGAAGCTTCTGAATCTAATGATCTCATCATAATCTGCCGTTGCAAAAAGGATACAGTTCGTATGTTTCGGATCCAAAGATGGGCCAACTCGGAGTACTTGACAATCCCAACTACCAAAGAAAGATACCATTTAGCTATGATCACCGTTCAATCAGAATGACATGGTGTTTTTGACTGTAAACCCCTGGGTTTGATATGGGCTCAATTTCCCGAGGTTAGTATAAAATTTCTTCTTTGTTTTGGATCTGCTCAACTTGTATCCAAATTATGTAGATCTCATAATATGTAAACCCACCATTTCATTTGCGGAGAATACCATATACACGCATTTGTACATTTGCACGAGTCTCTGTATAGGTTGTAGGGACTAAGAAACCAGGATTAGTAATATCTTGACTCGGGCATAGCTGCATAGTCTTAGTCGGTGTGCAATATCCGCTTTTTCAGGGAGATAGATGCATTTGTGAAAAATCTAACAATTGTTTTATGTGACAGCATTACAATTTGATGAACACTATAATGTTCGATAACTTGAGAAGAAATTTTGTGATGAACCCACAGAATGGACTGACAATCAGACCCTTCAGAAAAGCTCGTGCTAATAGACGGAGTGATAATGAACTAATAAAGCTCATACAATATCTGTTTCTGTCGCGGAAGTTGATGATCTCAGTGCCCTTGATCACCGTAGATTGGAATAATACACTGATGATAATTCGAAACAATGCATCTTCTATTGTTCTAATGTTATAGACTGTGGCAACGGAAGTTGAATTGTATTGTATTATCAAGATTATGCTTTTTTTTTTCTTTAAAAGTTATGTTGTTGCAGTCTTGCTGATCATCAAGTTCATGATTAGTAGTATAATTTTACTGGGGTGTTTCTGTAAAACAGATTGATGAGAAAATTATGTTTATTTTGGGCATTTGTTTTGAAAATAAGAATCTGATAAATGTAAGAGGTAGTAAATTTAATATTAAACGAATACTTAATTTCCCGTTAACATTCTATTCTCCATTTTGTGATCTTTCATCCGAAGCAATTTTAAAATTTGATTCAACGATACATTTTGTGTAACATATTATTCAATTATTTTATTTTTTTTTTTTTTTTTTTTTTTTTTTAGTTAGCAGCCCATATATGAGACCGTCTCACCATGAGACGAGTCCATACAAGTAAGTCCATTTCTCTAAGTATTTACTTTGAAATTATAAGTGATAAAGTTTAAGACTTAAAAAAATCCTCACTTTAAAAAATAAATATGTATTGGGCCAATCACATTATTTAATAAAACAACATATCCACTCTTTAAAACATTTTATTTTTCTTAAAATATCCTTTGAACATTTAGTGTGGGAATTTCCTTAAGTAAATATATTTTCTTGATCCAAAAATAAAGGTATCAACTAAAAAAAATGGCAGTAAGCCGCAATACTCAGAATTATGATGATAATTCAACAATATGCAAACATGATTTTGTTATACCAAAAATCAAACAATGATAAGTAGAATCAAATATTGTAGAAGCTCCGATCATTGTAAGTGATATGAATCTAAAATGACATAATAGTCATGCATAATGACTTTTAGCCAACTACTACACATATTGATACAGTTGAAGATCTTTGTTTTTTTTCGGTGCTTTAAAAATGTCAATTACAACCAAAAAGGTTAAATATCATTCCACATCTATCTAAATAGTTTTATATATTCAAACTTTACACAAATAATGAAACAAAACAAAAAATAATCTTACATCCTTATTTCGATATTTTATAAATAGTGATCAATTTCTCCACATATATTTTTTAAATCTATTTTAACATATTTATATTCCTTGTGGTCTACACAAGTTTGCACAAATTTAACTTATGATGTGACTTATGCATGTTCAACCATCCATAAGAATAACGACTGATATATATGCTATAAAAAAGGCTCCAAGAGACTTTGTTGAATTCACTCAAGAATTGGCTAGACAAACAATTCATATCGTAGTGCAAAAATATGACTACATTATTCTATCGTAAAAAGGTCTATGAGTTTAATGAAACATAGGCTACAATGAACCTAAAATTATTCGATTGTAAAATCCGTTTTGCTACGAAACCATATTTTGCACATTGAATCATATGTAAGACCATAAAGGTAAATTGTAGCTCTGCTATTCTAAAATATTTATATGGGAAATTCCATGTGGTAACCCTGAACTATCGGCCTTTTCACGTGGTACACAAATATTTTTGAAATCCACATGGTGACCTTTCTACGGTAAAGACGCAATCGCAGACACGCTACGAATACACACACTATCTCAATTTGGAGACATGGAAGCCCTTGAAAAGATGATTGGATCTGATTCAGAAGTTGATGTTGATAAATAAATGAATCTGCTCGACCTGCATTTTGATTTTATTAGCTATCAATTTGAAAAATGCTTATATCATTTGCTGGGTATTTCATGGCGCTAATTTTCAATCTGTCTTCCAGAAGAATGCTCCTTCTTTTCCTTAATTCTTTTGTGCAATTATCACTCATCAACACATTTTCCACTCTTAAACTAAAACAAGAAATATCATCCTAGGAAGAGAACTTTTTCACATATTTCTCAACGATGTACCCTCCAAAAAACTTTAAATCCAGGCAAATCAATTTCTGTGTTTCAACCCACAATCTTTGTTACCAATTGTTTAATTCAATTCAATTCTAGATAAATATTTTATTATATCAAACTCTATTCTCATTATAACTTATAACTATATACGATGCGGTGCGGATAATATTTATCTCTTTTTTATTTTGTGCTGGCAGTGAAATGAGATTATTATTGCCATATTTTACTTGTACAAATCAATTTGGAGTTAAGAATAATTTTTGGGTTCCTTTTACAAACAAATCCCTATTTAATTTTTATTAATTTACTCCAATACGTTGGTGCTATCTATGATTTTGAAATTTAAGTTTGCCCACTAAAGACCGATTATTAGTGGGGTGTGGGTGTGGAAGAGTTCATGTAACTCGTACTAATTATATATGTATGTTTAATGTGTAATTAACAAAGTCATCTAAGCTACTTATTCTTTTTTTGAATTGATTCAGGAATTAAAAAGAAAAATTTAGAAAAAATTCATTCAAAAGTTTTAGTAATTTCGGCCAAATAAAGAGAAAAGAAAGAAAAAAAAATTCAACAATTAGATTTTTAATATTCAATTTTACTAATTCAATCATTAATCCTTAAATTATATATTTCAAATTTTTTATTAATTTAATCATTATAATGTAGCTCCAAATCTATTAAACAATGATGTCATTCGATCGTTTTCCGAAAAAAGGTATAGTGAATAATGAGTGAAAAAAATACTATAAGCCTTTAAATTTTTATGTTATAACTTATAAATAAACACAATATTTTATCATGCCATGTATATTAAATAATGAATGAAAAAGTAAATATTGATAAATTTATTTGATCATGAGTGGAGTAATAGTGTTTTTCTAGGTAGCAAAAAAATGAAATTTTATGACTTTTTTTCCTTACCATTAAAATTGCCTTAAAGGGTCTGCAAAGATACTTGTATATCTGAGACGCAACAATATTAAAGTTGTGCTTTGTAACTAGTTAGAAATAATGATGGGTCCAGGATCCTAATTCCACTCTTAGGGTTTGGATATCATTATTAGGCACAAGGCACCCAGCAAATCAAGTTCCAAAAGAAAATGAATCTTGATATGAAAATTTAAAAGAAATAAGTAATTTAATATAAAAAAAATTTCATTGTTTAAACATATTTCTTAAAATAAGCACTTCAAGCACAATACTAAGGTTTAGAGTATGTTCGCTCTTAGTAACATTGGCCTATTATTAAACTGAGTCAACAAAAGTCAGTTTAGTAATCGGTCGCTCTTAGTAAAAAGTAAGTGCGAACATATACCAAACGGTTAACATTGAGTTAAAAATGCTTATTTTGGGAAATATGTCTAAACAATGTATTTTAAGATTTTTTTATACTAAATTGCTTATTTGTTTTAACTTTTCTTTTGATATGGGTTTAAGGTCTTCAAACTCAGACTAGAGACCAAGACCAAATTCACTCTCTGGCTAAGCCTATTAAACCCATTTAAGATCTACTTTAGACCCGAATTAATTTTAGTTTCATTAGCCTTTTTTTATATTTATTTGAACTCAAGATAGACTAACATACAACATACAGACTTATTTAATACAATTAAACCTTAAAAACAAAAAAAAAGTTTAAGTATGAATAATTTGGTTAAAAAATTTACAATTCATTTAGAACTCTAAACCCATAAAACTTGGTAAATCTAAGCCGAAATTCCCAATTATCAACCCTAAAGGTCTATATTCATGTATGAGTCAACTAATTAATGAATTTAGATCCAAATTCAAGTGGACAAGACCCAAATCTGCATTCATATGACAAGTTATAAGAATGAAAATTCGAAAATAATAAGCAAAATAATATAAAAATTCAAAAAATAAGCAACTTTTAAAATTAATTTTCAAAATAAGTACTTTTGCTCAAAGCACATATTCGAGGTTGTTAATAGTGAATAAAGAAAATTGGTCAAAAAAGTCAAGGTCTTTATTCGCTGTTAGTAACAGCGAACAAAGATTTTTACTATTTTAACCAAGCTTTTTTATTCGCTATTATTAACAGTGAACAATTGCGAGGCTAAATAGGCGAACTTGCTTGCTCCAATTTTAATTGTTATTTTCTAGGGCAATGCCAATTTTACAAGGCTGAACTTTAGACTTTTAATTATTAACTTCCATATTTTATTTCCTAAAAATTTGGGATAGTTGATAATCATGGGATTAAGGGTGATTTCACTCAATTATATTAAATGACCTAACGTCATTTTAATTCAAAATCTAAAATTAACTTCCATATTTTATTTCTTGAAATTTAGAAAAGTTGATAATTATGGGATTAAGAGTGATTTTATTCAATTATAGAGTAATTGATAACAGTAGCTTTTTAATAATTAAAAGCCTAAAAATTTTAAATTTTAATTGCTATAATTATTTTAATTAAAAACCTATTCCTTATTTTATTTTAAATATTTTGGAAAAATAGGAAAATTAATAATTAAAAGTCTAAAAATCAGTCTTATAAAATTGACATAGCTCAAGAAAATAGCAATTAAAATTGTAACAAGAAGTCCGCCTAATTAGTCTCACAATTGTTCGCTATTAATAATAGCGAACAAAGAAATTTGGTTAAAAATGGTCAAAATCTTTGTTCGTTGTTACTAACTAACAGCGAACAAAGACCTTGACTTTTCTGAGCAAGCTTCTTTATTCGTTGTTAGTAATAGTGAACAACCTTGAACATATGCTCTGGGCAAAAAAATACTTATTTTGAAAATTAAGTTTAAAAATTGCTTATTTTTTAAAATTTTTATATTAATTTGCTTATTCTTTTCAAATTTTCTAAAGAATAAGATCATATCATGCTCAACATTGGCCTACATTTAAAATTGCAAAGCGATTTCCATCACACAATGGATTTCAAAACATAGAAATAATGCATTTCCTTTAAATTTGCGGAGATCTCATCTTAGTTGTACATTGCAGATCCAGGGGAAGGTTTCCATTGATGACAACTACAATCTGAGGTTTTAAAATCAAACATTTCCAAATTCATAAGTTTCTTGGTAAGACAGACAAAATATAAACCCTTTTGAACAATCGCATAATATCAATGTTATGCAAAAAGAAATATTAAACACCAGAGAAGATTACATGATGTACGAGTACATGATAAAATTATTTCATCGCGGTAAGCTGCTAGCAGGGAAGTTGCGCAGTGGATTTACCTTGAGCATTTCAGTTTCCCTGCATGAAAGCATTACAGCTACAACTTAGAACTTTAAATCAGAAAGCCAAATGAGGCTCCAATACCAGTTTGATGTCTTTAGTAACATACCTATTGATATTATCCTCATCCCTTTCCTTTAATAGCAAATTTGAATCGTTTTGAGGATCAGCAGTTTGTTGCAATCTGCATCAGGTACATAACACACGGTATAAGCCTAAATAAAATTTATGCGCATAAACCAAGAGCAATATGTTAAAGATCCTCGATATGTTGAATTATTCCCAACAAAATAGGACAACCATAAAGGCTACACTCTACAGGTTTCACATGTAAGATGCAACCTGTATGAAAGTGTCATCGGTGCTCTTTAAAGGGGAAGCAAAATCCCAGGCTACAAGACGATGAACAATTCTTATGATAGTACATCTTACTATTTTAGGACAGAACAATTGAATCATTTTGATCATGTGCTACTATATTAAGAATTTGAATCAAGACAAGTCTACAGATTCTTTCACGAAGTCCTTGAGTGAGGTTCGCATGAATTCTTTTAGTTTATAGTACTCACCTGCCATGTTCACATTCTTCATCAACAAAGACTTCAATTGCAGGAGTGGTAACTCTTCCAAGTCTACTGCCAGGTCTTTGCATAACCTGTGTGTAGTAGATTGTTAAGAGTATGCTAATATAATAGCCTTTCATCTTAAAAGAATAAGATAAAACACATACTTACCTTATATGATGTCCACTTTGCAGGGATGGCTTTGTTCTCTTTGTTCCTATCTTTGTGAGTGGCAAGGGTATCCCAAGATTTCGATTCACCTTTTGATAAATCTAATCCATAATCAGAGTTGTTCTCCATATTTTTATCCTTGTACACAGATAAAGGTATACGTTCATCCCTAAAATTACAATAAAATATTAGTTCTATCACGAACAAACTCAGCACTCGAGGCGCTTATCCAGTCATACTATGCTGACTCCTCACGGCAATTATGGTTGCCTACCTATTTCCCTTGTTACTTTTCCTGGAAATTTCTGAAACTCTCATTTGGTTTCTTCCTGGTTGAAAAAGAGAGGAAAATTTTAGTACAAAATGGAAGGAAGATGAGCAATAGTAGTAGCAATGCAATTCAGGCCAGAGGAAAAGCTCACTGTTTTCTCCTTCAGACAGCACAGTGCCGAATCCTCGAACTGATAAAATATTCTCCATTTCATCTTCCTGAACAAGCAAAACAAATAGCAATTATAAACATTACAAAATAGCATCAAATTATCTGAAATTGACAGCATTAATTTAAGATCCATACATCAGTAGTGGTTTTAGTTCTTGCCATTGTACGAGCCAGAAATTTCCTGTAAGCTGCTTCCAGCTTATCATGTGGTCGAGCATTTCTGTGCATTGGAAAAACTTTAATTCATAACATATTTGCTTCATGAATTTTGCAGTCTTCATTACACAATAATGAAAAACGTGCAAATAAGATATAAGTATTTACAGAGTGAAAGAAAAAGTACTGATACATATGCTTAAATTTACAAAAGAAAATTTAATGAACCTTATACTAGCAGAAATGTAGGTTCTTAGACAAGGTAAATTATGTTTTGCCGGAGGATGGAGCTTTTCCCTTTATTTCAATTTTCTCAACAAGCAATTAGGTCGATAAATTAACATCGAGTCAACTCAAATGTGGCACTTTGAGGATATTTAATGGTGACCAAAGAGTTTACTATTAGAAGAGAGATACAATAAAAAAATAGAAAAATAGTTCGAATTGAACTCAACTTTGCTTATTCCCACATCGTTAGGCTGAACTTTGCAAATTGCATTTGTTGGGTTGAACTCTAAGAGTGGTTTTTTCATTAGGTTGTTTACCATTTACCTAAATAGCATGTAAAATAAAAATTTTCTCTATTTATTTAAATTACGCCTCTACCTTCCAAATAACAAAAACTCAAGCGCTACTCAAACAATGATGTTTATAACTACTGATGTGCTATCATTTATACCGACCAATGATTGATTTCTAACTCATTTTGCACAAATGAGAAATAAATACTCGTACAATGGGCAAAAAGAATTATGCATTGAAGCAACCAAAAGGAAACAAAATTACAAAATCATACTTCACATTACTTTTGTTGAATTGTGTAGTACCCTCAATAGTATTGGGCAGTAATAAAGGATCTTTTTTCTCTCATTTATAATTTATTCTCCAGTGCAAGACTCATTAACATCATTCTAATTTGCCACTCATTTCATTCTTTAGATTTATAATAATAGATGTAGCCCAAAAGAAGGGGTTTGAATCAGAGTTGATGAAACATAATATTTGAGCTTAAGAGCCTTTAACCTAGCTTCAACATCATCTAAAGAAGAAGATAGAGTTAAGGTTGATGGCTATGATGATCTTCAAATTGTTCGTCAAATGATCAAGCTATAATTTTTACTAATTTAATAGAAATTAAAATAAACACCCCAAAAAGTGAAAATCTAATTATATACAAATGAATAATTTGCTTGATTGAGTTCTACAACCTACCCAATTTAAATCTCTAGAGAAATAAAGAGTGATTAGTGGACAGGGGAACGAAGAAGGGAAGGGAAGGAATTTAATTTTGTTTTACAATTAGTTTAATATAAATTTTATTTAATTTTCTATTTATAAATCTTTATTATTTTCGAATAAAATACAAAATTCAAAATTAGCTTACACGTAATTAGTATGTGACTTCCTGAGAAGAAAAAAACGACCTTCAAAGTTCAACCCATCGAATGCAAGTCGCAAAGCTTAGCCAATTGGTTTGGGAAGAGCGAAGTTGAGCGAAATCATAACAAATTTTGTGAAAAAATAATTAAATAGAAAAGATATAAAATTAAGATCTTTACTTTGGTCTTCATTCTTCATGAAGACAAAATATTAACACTAAACGTAAGATTTTAAGGATAAAAATATTAAAAATATTGTGTAGACTTAAAATATTTGGTCACCATTAGATATCCTCTTAGAAATGTCCATTAGTTGAATGATACCAATGCAAAAGGCACTAATTCACTTGAATGGCTAGTAAAACCAAACATCACTTGGATAGAAGTATAACACTGAAGTATCAAGTAATTCAGATGAACAGTTGCTTCATTAGATTAGCAGATTATGATCAGACGACGATGGTACAAACATAAAACTGCAATGGATAACCTATATCGTTTGAGCTTTCTTCCCATCCATTCTAATATGTTTGGATTAACAACTTCATTAGGCATAGTTGAGTCAAAAAAACTTAGTTCCAGAATCCTCAATCAAACAACCTCTTCAAGTCGAATCCTTACGAGGAAGCCATATAGAATGGGAATGTAATAAATGTTGTTCCTCATACCCAAGGAAGGTAAGAGTCAACGCTTTAGAAAAATATGGTGATTATTTCAATAATTGAATGGGGAAGATACCCTTGAGTATATTAACTTCTCAATTTCAAATGTCAATCCAAATTAAAAGACAATATAAACGTAAACTATATCCAAGAGACAAAGAAAAGTTGTCAAGATGATACACTGCTTTCCTTGGCTTAGTTGAAAATAAATGAAACCTATGTGCAAAATAATTGAGAGCTATGTTTAGATGAGTCCGGGCTTGAAGCACAAAAACCAAAACCATGTATGAAATGTTACATGTCGTTAGAGTTATTGGTGACTTACGTGCACCATTCAAGGCTATGCATTAGTATGCATGCACAGAAGTGGAATCTTTTGGGTGTTTAAGTTAGTCACTTAATGTGAAGTTAAGTTGAAGGATTAATTTGTGTGTTAGTATTGGAGTTTAAGTGGGTGTTGAATGCATTAAGTTATGAGGCATTTAACAAGAGACTTAAACATGGGTGTAATAAAGATGAATTAAAGCATGATGAACGATAGTTAATGAGAAGATGAAAGGGTGAAGATTCTTGTACGAGGCATCCAAGTAATGAAGCATTGCCTTGATCGAGCATTGGATTCGGTTTTTGACTCTTAATGTTCCTTGAAGTTGTTTATTGTGCGTTAATCCTTAGCCTTAATTATGTAATACTTATTATGTACAAACCTCTATAAATAGAGGTCTCATATGCCATTGTAACATATCCATACCTCAAGCCTAAACACAAGCCTAATCTCTTCTCTATTGTAATTCTCCAATTTGAGAGTTCTTTGAACTCCATTGTGATAATATAAATGGGATACTACACACCGGATGACGTAGCATGAATTGGGTGAACCTCGTTAAATCTTTGTGTCATTTTTATTGCATTATTTTCTCCTGCAAACATTGTTTTCATTGAAAGTGTAATTTGTTCATCACAAGACTTCATACACTCGATCTTGGTAATATTGGAGTTTGAAACACATCGTTTGAACTCTAATATAGCGTCGTTTTTACATGTCTTTAATGACAAAAAGTAGATAACAAGCACACTACTTAGCAACCAACATTTCCTCATGGATGTCTATCATAGGAAGAGATATCTCTCTAACAAGAGAATAAAATGACACGTAATGAAGCCATCAAAAATGCATTTGACGTAAGACATAATAATTTTAAGAGCTTGCTAATTTAACTTCCTAAAAGACATCACAATCCAAACAATAAGAATAAAGTAGCAGATGAGGAAAGATACTAGGTGGCTAATGACTAAACAATAACTATCACTGAAACAAAGCCTATTTGCTAGGAGTAACAACTGCAAGGTTGTCTAGAAACTAGCGCACTTCATTCAATGCAATACTATTAGTTAGCCCAACCATATTAACACATTAATCACGTTTTCTAATCAAATATTACCAATTACTCTCTTTCTTCTTTCAAACATCTGGTCAATGTTGCAACGTCAAAAAGACTGACCTCAACAAACAAGTGAAAAATGATTAAAAAAAAAAAAAAAAAACAAACAAACAGAAAAACATCCAGAAAAATGGCAGAAATAATTTATATATAAGTATTTGATTAAGTGGGCTCACATTGAAAGGGCTTGATTGAAAATTTGATTGGCAGCTTTGATCTTGCGTTTGGATTCCATATGCAAAGCATAAGAAACATAATATGCAGAATGAGATTGACCAATCTTGTTGGCATCCAGAAACCTGTATATTACTTCAGCATCCGCACAATTTTCAGCCTGAAATTATCCAATACAGGTGAATACTTATATCCTATTGCACACAGAAGGAAAAAAAAAAGATGAAAAGAGACTTACATATTGAAGCCAGATTCTAAGATATCGATGATCGTCACGATAGCGATCGTCATGCCAAAATGTACGAACGCACTCCTCATAGATTACAAGCAAGCCTGAGGAATCTCCACCAGCAGGAAAAGCTTGCTCCACCCACTTTATGCACCTTTTAGGATAAAGCAATGATCTTTCAGTACAACAACATCAATCTATTACCCAATGCCATTTGGGGTCAGATCTATGCAACACCATTTGCAACTTCAGAAAAATAAAATGTACGTATGATTCAATGAACAATTTTTGATATAATTCATTATAATTCGAAACCAAATAACCCTATCGACCGTTGAAAAGCCAGAAGGGACCAAAAGTTTTCAGGTCAACATTAAGATGTTTAGGTGAGTTGGATTGAAAATTTCTATGGAATTAGAAAATTTAAGCAACTTTATTATGTTTAGCAAGTATTATCACTCAAAATAGTTTAAAATAATGTGTAGGTCAAATAAGCAAAAAATACGAAGTACGTTTTTCTAGAGATTTTCAAGTTATAGAGATTGAACCTCTAACCACAAGATCGAAAGATCAAGGTCGATACCATCATATCTTTCAATATTGTTAGAAAAAAGAAACACCAGAAAGAAGATTACCGAAGCCAGGGTTGAAGAGGGTCATCACCAACATACTCATCAATGGCTTCAATAAACTTCCTGAAACGCAAAAGAAAAAAAAAAACAACAAAAATGAGTAATTTTCTGTGATTCAAGTGATTCATTCAATTTTTTAATCGAAGTAGTAAACAATTTTTTACCTTCGAGTAAGAAGTAAAGATTGCTTGAGAGGAAGATGGTAGTGAGATTTAAGTGATTCATTCAATAGCTTTACATTACGACCTTTTTTCAAAGGTCTGACATTCTCTTTTTGATTATCCCATAGAAATTCATCTTCTGGTTCTTCTTCTTCAGATTCATGAGTTCTCTTTGAATTTTCACGCATTTCCATAAGATATTTGGACTCTGGATCCATCTTTTCATAATTTTCTGTCGCCATTGCTTTAATTAAACGTGACCGAGATCGTCACTCAATCGAAGTATTAAGCAAGAAACTCAATCAACAAAAACTAAAAACAGATGAAGAAGAGAAAAAAAGGGTTTTCTGGATTGTAATTCAAATTTTTAAAAATAGTTCCGTTGGAATGGCAGTGGGCCAGTGGCACGGCTTTAATTTAGTGCTTAATGTTACAAATTATAATTTGTTTTTTTAGGGGTACGTCACAATTTTTTAAATATTTCAATGAGAAGAGAATATTTACTGGAACTAATATAAAAATTTATTTTTAAATATATTTTTCAGTCTTAAGATTCTTTAGTGATAAGAAATATGCTTTTTTTTTCTGAATTTCATCAGTTTTTGGTATGAAAACTTAATCGTTTGAAATAAAACTTAATCATAGGACTCATTGTTAGTGATGGTAGTAGTTGGTAGTAAATGATCATGAATTCATAATTGTAAATTGTAAGTAATGGTTCTTAATCGTAATTGTTGTAGTTTGGAGTTGTTGTTCGGCTATTCTTGTCATTAATTGTTTTTGTTAGTGTGGGTTACTGAGCTAGTGTTGCAAATTGTGATACTACTATTAATCAATCGTTATTGGTTGCGTAACTTTACTATTATTAGGAGATGTAGAAGTTATAAAAAAATTGATGATGTATTTTGAATCATACTATGATTTATGGGTATTACTATAGAGTTCATTAACCTTAATATTATTGCTACGCTCATTGTCAAATATATATATATAGAGAAGTGGAACTTGTGATATTATGTTATTACTTTTATCAAGGTCCTCATTGATAAAAAGTTTATAGTTAAGATAGCCATGTGTTTTTCAATCCCCAAGGTTCTAATTGATAGAATAATTTATGCTAATAAGAAGTATCCCGTGCGCATTGCACACCCAAGGGTTCTTATTCATAGAAAGATTGCACCTACGTAGAGATGGCCATGAGTCGATTTATTCGTATCCGAACCGCAAACCGATCTAAACAAATTCGAACCGAACCGAACCGGTCAAGATTCGAGCTTGAACTGGCTCGAACCAATAGGCTTGACCAGTTCGAGTTAGTTATTAAAAAAATTGAATGCGACCCGAACCATTGAACCGATGGATTCAAACCGGTGAACCGTTGAACCGGTTCAAAAAACACAAACCGAACCTACGAACCAAAGCGAACCGTTGAACCAATCCTCTCAACAGCTCTTATTTTGAATTTTCCCTCCCTAATTTTTTTATAAATACTCACGCAAACATTCACTTATCCTCACATCTGATCATCTCAATCTCATTTACTATACTCTATAAGAAATCTACTCTCTACATGCCTTTACAATCAGTAAATTAATTAATCTCCAATTATTTCTCTCTCTAATTAATAAAACAATTAGTCTCAAATTCAATCTTTCTAACTAACAAAAAAAACAAGTCTCTAATTATTTCTTTTTCTTTTAAACAAAATAATTAGTCTCGAAATAGCAAATTAATCATGTCTTCTTTCATTAAAAAAGCTTCAAAAAAATTGTTTGTTTCCGGTGAAAGTAAACACAAAAGAAAAACTTTATCAGATCCATCAACAACACCGTTAGTTACAAACTATGAAAATGACTTCAATACAGATAATGTTATGCAATTTGGAGCGCAGTTAGAGGCGGAACTTGACATTTGAGCAACAACGCCTCTAAATGTCAATAAATCTTGGAAATTATTGGCTGCTTCAGGGTTAGGGGCTCGACGAGTCATCCAAGATACATGTAAGCTTAATGAATTAATGTTAGTATTTAATTAAAGTGTAGTTGATGTTTGATAAATATATTAGGTATAATTAATTATGGTTTCTTTTACATTACTAACTTCATGAAGTGGAAGAAATTAATTATGATAAGGAGTTTGAAGAACATCATAATCGTTTTTCAAGGTGGTAGTAGACCTATTTCCTTTATATGAAAATATTGTTCCAAGGTTGCTAAAGTTGATGAGTTAGGCTTTGATGTGTTTTGTGATATGTGTGAGAATGTCAAACTTAAACTGATCACCAAGTACTCCATGAAAAAAGGTATTTAACAAAATTCTTAAGTTTATTAGCATTTTATTACAATTGCATTTTTATTAATACTTGTTTATTACAAATTAGATAGAGGTACAAGGACTATTGCTCGATGTCTATTACAAAAGCATGGAATCACGAAGGACAGTTGTAGTGCTAGTGCAAGCAGGAGCCGACAAACACACCACCTTCAACAGTAAAATCCTCTAAGATTTTCTATAAGAAAAAATTAACTTAAATCAATAACGACCAAATAATTTTAAAAAATTATTAAAAAAAAGCAATGACGTTTTTCATAAACTGTGACACAACCACACTTTTACAGTTTAAAGGAGGAATATATTAAAGCAGCTACACTTTCAAATGACAATCGAAATCATATCATATAGTAGTGCTACATATATGCAACTTGCCTTCATTATGACTTTTATTAGGGTGAATTATCTTAGAATTTACGCTAGCATGAATATATCAAATCTATAACTTGAGGCAAGCCATTAGAATTGAAGGGATGGATGATAGGTCTCCTATACAACAATGTTTACATCTAGCAACTAAGCATAACAATATGATTTTGCTGAAAGTGGTTATCGTTTTATTTAGTTGCTAATGAATTGAAGGATGTTACATTTTCACTACCACTAGTTATTGAAAATTAGAAGAATGCATGTTGCAATTCAGTAAGACATTATGAAGACTAATATCACAGTAAAATAGATTTATGTAAGAGACTCACTGAGTCACTGGTCATAGTTCACCATGATCAAATAGGAGAATAGATAATCTATATAATTGAAAAATTAAAATTCATGAATCCCAACTGCTCAAGTTAGTTTTCTCCTATAAAAAATCCTGACAATATCAAATTTAATCGATCTAAATACAATATTTATGTCTTGAATATTTAGGAAAATTCATGGAGTATATGTTCATTTGTGTGTACAAATGTATACTCCTAGAATATAATAAAGTTTTTTGTTTTTTTTTTTTTTTTTTTTTTTTTTTTTTTTTTTTTTTCTTATGAAATTGTGCCATTTTAGAGGCTAGAGAGAGTACTCTTATAATCTTATTAGACGGAGTCAAGTTATCGGTACCAGCGCGGGAGTTATACAGGGCCCACAAAAATATAAAAAAAAAAAAACAAAAAAATCTGTATTCCTCGTTCTCTCTGCCCCTACGCGAATTTCCCACGTCAATTCCCCTTCCTCTGCAACTTCTCCATTAAGCTTTCTTCTTCTTCTTCTTCTTCCCAATCCTCTTAAATCCGCCATTCTCGTATTCCACTTCATTCTGCATCTTCTCTATTTCAACAATGGCGTCTCAAGAGAATCATTCTAATGCACGACAATCATTATACCCTAACATTGATCAATACAACCCCGATTCTTCCTCCCCTTTCATTTCTAACCCTAACCCTAATTTTTATCCCAATCCGAATCCTCAATCTTCTTCGTCTCTTTATCCTTCCATTCATATGGAAGATTTCGTCCAAAACCTTTTTCCTGACGGTTACCATAACCCTAATTCTACTACAGGAACTCATTCTGATCCCGGAACTCCTTCTGCTCCTCCTGAACTTGAATCTGAACCTGTTCAAGAAACCCTGATTACTGTTCCTGGTGCTGTTGTCAATCTTATTGACCAAAATTACAGCGTCGAGCTTGCTTTTGGAGATTTTTCGGTTCTGCGAATTCGTCAAGGTGATAATACCGTCGCTGTTCTGGCTTGTGTTTCCGATGAGGTTCAATGGCCGCTGATTAAAGAAGAGGCGATTGTCAAAGTTGATGATTCACATTATTTCTTCTCTTTATCGGATTCTAAAGAAGGGGATGAGGTTTTAAATTATGGGTTGACTTTTGCTTCTAAAGGACAAGAGGGTTTGCTTAAGGAATTGGATGTGCTTTTTGGGAGTTTTGGGAATTTTACAGTGCAGAGTGTATCAGAAAAGAGTAGAGGAGGTTTGGCAGAGGTGGATGTTTCTGGTGAGATATCACCCGAGGAATTGAAATCCGATGAGAATAAGAGAGTGGCAATGGAGAGGAGTTGTGGAGCTTATTGGACCACGTTGGCGCCCAACGTAGAGGAGTATAGTGGCTCTGCTGCTAAGTGGATTGCTGCCGGGTCAGGGCATCTCATTAAGGGGATTTTGTGGTGTGGAGATATAACTGTGGATAGGTTGAAGTGGGGTCATGAGGTGTTGAAGAAGAGGCTTGATCCTGCTGAGAAAAAGGAGATTGACAAAAATACAATGAAGAGGATTAAAAGGTTACCTATACTCCATAACTTTGCTATTTTAAACTTGTTATTAGTTTTTGTGATTTTTCTCTTTATCCATACACGCATACCGGCTTTGAGAATAGGATTGTGTTGTTTACTTTTCTTTTATTACATATTTGGCTGGTATTTATGTTGGGTTTGCTGCTTTTTAATGTGCATCCCTTGTCTTCTCGCTAGAGACTAGATTTTAAGATTAGTAGGTATTGAAAAAGTGGTCAATGTGATTTTCCTAGTTTAAGGTGGTTATAGAAAAAAGTAGCTAGGAAAGAGGAAAGCAGATGAAGTTTTGCTTTTTGTGAAGGATGTTGTTACTTTGGATCTTTGGTATATTCTTGAGCGCTATGCACTGGTAAATATGGTAAAACAGAGTGTTTTGGTTTGGAGGAAGACATTTTCGATTGATTATCTTCCATGAGAACATACATCTTTGTTCAAGTCCTGTTAAAGATATGTGAAAAATAAAGGCATGAGAAAGCTGGAGAGGAGGATATGATGATTGGTGAGAGATGGAGGGGAATGTAGGATTATGCTATAAGATGAGGTTAAATTGTTACCTTTGGATCAGTATTGCCAAATCACTCTGACCCCATAGCTAACCAAACGAGGAAAAATTAGTTTCCTACATAAGGATTCTCATGCCAGAAAAGCATAGCCTAAAGTACAGCACCAATTTGTGTAAATAGGAATATAGTCATGAAGTATATACCAGTCAATCCACGTCTTCTATGAAATTTTTCTAGGGTTTTGAAAATGAAATTAAGCTATAAATCTGATGTTATCTGAGTAAGAGTGCCTACTTAAATCCAATTTTACACTGAATATTCCTTGTTGTATTGATATGCTTTGTTATCCCAGTTTTACAATTGTATACGTTTTTTTTTAACTTAGTCATCAAATGTGGTTTGCTTGTATGTACAGGGTGAAAAGGATGACAAAAATGACCAAGCAGGTAGCGACTGGTGTTTTGTCTGGCGTTGTAAAAGTTTCTGGATTCTTCACTAGTTCAGTGGCTAACTCAAAAGTGGGAAAGAAATTCTTCAGCCTATTACCTGGGGAAATGGTGTTGGCATCACTGGATGGATTCAGTATGTTATTTTGTCTGTTATTTTCTTTAGGTTACAGTTATTTGCTGAATTCAACTAGAGCTCTAAATGCTGACATTCATCTAGCTCTGTTATTACATGTTTAGTTAGCTCTATGGATTTTTTCTTGACTGAAATGCTTGTTACATTTACATATCCTATAACTGGGTGATATCATGATGTCTTAGGTGGTTTTTCGTTTTCTAACCTGATTAGAGTTGGATAGTGGATAATAGAATTAATTCTCTAGGGTCTTGCTTGATCATCTCATGTATTGATGTAATGAATATTTCTTTAAGAAATTCTTTCTGTTTGTTATTAGTTTAAGTTTACTTGAAAGAGGTAGTATTTTATGCCAATTAAGATCTAATTTGAATTCGTTGCTGCATATCTCGGTCGCTATGTTTGATGATCATAGAAATTTATGAATATAGCAAGATGAAATCTCTACTTTATTTTTTTTGGGGAGGGTCTAAATGTTCTTTTATCTTATTTCTTTGCGGAGTCTCTTTATTGCGTTATGATGACCTTACTAATGTGAATTGTGATTTTGGACTTGATGCTTTATGTCTTGACAAATAATGGCCGTCTTTTTAAAGTTGATGCACACATCACTTTTTCAGGATAACTTCCATTTTTACAATAATCTTATTTTGCGTACAGATAGAATCTGTGATGCTGTTGAAGTAGCTGGAAAGAATGTCATGTCGACAACATCTACTGTGACTACTGGACTAGTGACACATAAGTAAGTGCTTTACTTATTTAGCCTGATTAATCACTTCGAAAGTTCTTATTGTTTTTTTGGAAACACTCTAGCGTAGGACCCCTTTGCCTATCTATGATTTTATCTTCCAAGTTTTGATGTTTATTAAAACACCCCAGTTGGCTGTTGCTTGTGAAGAGTGCAGGCTATTGGTGGCAGGTATGTATAAGTTTATCGGGGGGAATCTGATAATGGCTTTGATCTTTGTGGTCCAGGATAAGGCTAGTTTTTGAATACCTATAACTGATATAGTTAATTATAGACAAGAAACAAAAGTATAGACTCTACACAGACCCCTTCTCTACCTCATTTGCTTCCACCAATTAAAAGGTTAAATAAAGAGAGGAAGATCATGAGTAAGAAAGCTAACTGTTGGTTGGGATTGTGACTGTCTCCTGTCTTGGTCTTATCTGGAATGACATAATTAGGAGAATCTGTTCACCTTTCAAGGATTTAGTCTTGTTCTTTTGATTTTAGATACTTTTCCTTTGCTTAATGGTTGTCACATCCGCAATTAGGATGTCTGGAAAAACTGTTACATTTCTTAAAACAGATTGGTTTTTGATGTGCTTTTCCTAAGTACCGTGATTAATTTTGAATAATGAGTAGAATGTGAATCCATGACTATTTTAGAGGTCATTTAATGAATCTTTGTTGTTTCTTTAATTATAAGGAGTTGAGATATTGTGACTGTGAGTAATAATTTTGGACAGAGGGAGTTTAGCCTAGGAAGTAGGAATCAAGAGGAAAAATTGTAAGCTGATACAGTGGTGCCTTTTTTGTTATGCAGATATGGAGAGGAGGCTGGTAAGGCAACACATGAAGGGATGGGTGCAGCTGGACATGCAATTGGTACTGCATGGACTGTGTTCAAGATCCGAAAAGCCTTAAACCCTAAGAGTGTCCTTAAACCTACGACTCTGGCAAAATCTTCTCTTAAAGCAGCAGCTGCTGAATACAAGTCCCAAAAGAGTTCGAAATGATTACCGCTATGCCTAGGAGCCTTCCAATGATATGTAACTGACATCTTAGCACTGCTTTCAATCAGTCTATTGTAACTTTTTGTTTGATCCATTTATTGTATAACATTTAATTTTGGAATTGGTACTTGCTACTATATACTGTAACTTTAAACTATGTATCTTTGAATTGTTTCTCTTGTGTATAAGATCTGGTTCCATGGAAAATATAAGATCCTGTTGTTGAACTACACCATTCAAATGTACTGAGGAATCACAAAACATCCATCCATCTTTCCTTGTCTTGCCTCCTAAACAGAAAAAAGGGGGTAAATTATCTCCTGAAATTGTTAGTCTTACTATTCTGGTGAGCAGAAATGGAGGATCAAATTAAAACCCACTGATTTAATAAACATTCTGGTAATCTGCAATCACCTATCTTCCTAACTCAGTTTTCTCTAAAAGGATTTTTACTCATTTTGCCCCAAAACTTCCTATTAAAAGTTAGTTTACAAATAATCTATGTTTATATATGATTTTAAGGCTGTCTTAACTTCGTATAAAGTTGAAAACAGTAATAGAGGGATCCAAGCAAAATACGGTTTTGGTCACAATTGCGTAACGGCTTTTGTGTTCAATGCGTATGGTTTTGGCTTTCGGGGTCGTCTCCACCTATATATTTGTCGCAGTCAGCTAAAAAACTTTACAATACGGTTGTGATACGGTGGTGCAGGCAATATGGATTCGATCAGAATATATTAATACATTAATGATCACGCCTCTTCAACTATGGTTTACCAGGTAACTGACTAGAATTTTCTGTCTTCATATATCTAATATGAATTAGTAATTGGTATATCATACATGAAACTTCTAACTGTTTCATTTATCTCACTGCTCACATTCACATAAGCTGAATTTAATGTTTTTATGGAAGCTCCTTTTTTCTGCCACTTCTGTTAAGTTACATATTCTGGAGACAGGACAGTCTGGGAATGAGACTCATAATCAAGCACCTAAGCTCTTGTATATTAAATGCCACCCAGCAACATGAAGCATGGGATAACTGATAAGATCAGATCACTTTAATTTATATGATGTTGCTGTTTTATTGCTATTTATATATGGATCCCAATTTGGAGCTTTATAATGTGGAAAATGTTTGGTCGAAATTAAGATTTTTGATCCTGTACTGTTGCACAGCTCAGATCAATTCTTGAAGTTGATTGGACGGCTGTAATTCTCTGCTCTATTCTGCTCCTGTGTGCTGTGTGGAAATCTACTGGGCACCTACTTTTCTTTTGCAGATTATTGGTTTAAGAAATGACCATCTTTTAAAGGCAATTAAGGTACTTCCTTGATACTTATTATTAATAAAGAAAAGTAATGGTCTTCAGTCTTTGTAGTGGCTCACTTACGTCATTTGTCAATGGACTTGATGCTTACTCTTTGTCATTTTAAAATTTGCAGAAAATTAAGTTAGTTCTTTAAAAATAAAATATAGCAAATTTAAATGAAAAGAATGAGTAATAATTTATTATCCATTTCAAGTTATGTATTTATTTTTTTATTCTTTTGAATTTGTTAATGATAATATCATTGGGATAAAAGTCACTGTTAATATATTATAGAAGTACATTTAAATGATACTCATATAATTTGGACTAGCTAGGTTATTTTATTACTTGCATGCTGATTCTGTCTCTGCACCACTAGTTATCTGCACCTTTAGTCTCTTAGTCTCTCTCTCTCTGAACCATCAAGTAGAAAACCTTTTCTATATTCATAGTGCAGAACCAGATTATCACTTATAACATGCCCTTGCAATTAATTAATTACAGGGTATTTAAGTGACCTTTAACTGTAAATAGTAATTACCAGTTTACCAGCTTAATTGTTTACCAAAATACCAACTTTTTCTTCCTGACACTTTCTCTCTCTCTCTCTCTCTCTCTCTCTCTCACTCACCTTGTCATCCATTATTTAAAAAGTAACTCATTAGAAAGATTTTTTAAAATGTACCCTTCTTATCTTCTGTCCAACGCTCCATGTAAGCGGAATTTACATTTGAATATCTTACCTTAATTTAGCTATTTTCGGAATAATAATGCGAAAGCTTAATCCCAATTTATGGGATGACTACATAAATCAAAACAAATCAAATGTGAGAAATCATCTGCAAAGAAGACTTTTGAGAATGAATACTTTTTCACTGTATTCTAAAACAGTATATTTGACTATTAATTCAATTGCAAAGAGTATTACGTGTGACAATATCTTGTTTTTGGTTGTGTAGCTGGCTCTTTGTTTAAGTGAGCAATTAGGGCTTGTAATCTTGATTAGAAATGTTCAATAATTATATTGATTTACTTAAAAGGAGTATTGAATGAGTTGCTAAAGTTGAGTATCAGACTTGTTTCAGTTAGAGCAAATATCACTTTCTTCGGATAAGAGTTTGGGTTCAATTCTCACCTAGTCCTCCCCTTCTCTCGTTCTACATTGATATAAAAAAAAAAGAGTTGCTAAAGTTGACAAATATAGTGGAAGCAGCTGGTTCTTTAGAATATATGGTTTTGGAGTTCTTTCTTTGGAAGATAATGTTAATAGTAGGATATATTCTTTATTATTGGGGTTAATTCTCAAATGATATGGTAATAACGCTGGAATATTGTGGAGATCTATTGGAATCCCATTCTCGAAGGTTCCATTTTCCTAATAGCAGTATTTGTTGAATTCAGTCAATTTTGATGGTTTATTGAGGTGTAGTCATTTCGTGGAGTTTTAGTTGGGTATTGTGAATTGTGATGTTGTTCACTGCATTTGTCCATTTCATAGATAATGATACATGACATATAAGGGCTAATAGTAAAACATTAATATGCCTTGGCTTGTCTATTTTCATAAGCCGTCCCACTTGTCATATTATTAAAAAACACCAAGGATGTCATCTGCTGCTATCCTACCCCTCTGTTCTTTGATAAGATGTCTTTTTGTGAATTGACAAGGAGGGCTTTTGGCCTTGTACCTAAATTTTACTTCCTATGTTCGGTACTAATTACAACAAATACAATTGGGGTATTTTTTAAAGGTCGGTAAAAAATACTTTATGGAGAGTTAGGAGAAATGTGTGGACGAGATGAAAAGATAAGTCAAGTGTGAGGGTGAGTTAAAGATAGAGTGTGGGTTATAGCCAAAACTAAAACCAGGGCCGACCCTGAGATTTGAGAGGCCCCGGGCGAAACATTAGTTATGAACCCATAATTACTAAATATACTATTATAGACCCCTAACAATTAAATGTTAAAGTATCGTTTTTCTAATTTTTAGATAGGCCCAGAGCACAAGCCGTGTTACCCCCTTGTAGGGTGGCCCTGACTAAAACTATAGCAAATTTTATGAGACAGAGTAAAAAGGAAAATGTTTAAATTTTATGGGACAAAGGGAGTATTTGTGTAGCTTTACCAAAACTTCTATTTTATTTTAAGGCATCAAGATTAAAGCACGTCCATTAGTTAGCATTAGCATGGTACTCCCCTTTACAGCAAATAAGAGAAAGTGGGCACCCTAGGATTTAATTAGTCTAACTAACCGATGCACAGTATCTACCATTTCCTAAATCTCCAAAATATCCCTTATTATGTTAATACGGATCAACCAGAAACAACTTCTATGCTATTACAACTAAAAGGGTGTAATTGCGTGTATATGATACTCTTAACTCCGTTTAGGTGAGTTTCACTTAATGTCATTAGGGTAAGAATATGTATGTTATATATAAGAAGACTGAAAAAGAAAATGCCTTATCAGTTATCATATCGTTTCTGTATGGCTGTATACAACTCAAGATCATTTAGATTTTTCATACTTTGATATTTTAGCTTTAAGAAAGAGAATATATTGACATGTGTTTCACTTTTTAGTTTGTTCTGAAATGTGAAACCAGTCTTTATCAGGAGGTTGGGTATCTTCAATAGCACTAAGCCTAATAACCACTAGTTTTTTTAAATTCATTTACATGTACTTTTTTGCCTCTTTCATATTCAAATTATGTAAGCCAATTAATTTTTTTTAATGAAGTTATAAGAAAGGAATTTTTTTTCTTATGGCAATTAGTACTCACAGTGAAGTGCAATGGCCTTATTTTATTAGAGGGAAATCTTGATTGGCAGGTTATGATATTGGATGAGGAGTATGACAGTCACCTGCAGTCACACTCTCCACTTAAGGAGCAATAACAGATGTCGGTTCCTTGTAGAAATAGGATAAGAAATTATAAAAACAAAAATAGCAGTAACACAAGAACCTAACAGTTTTGTCCACTCTTCAGAGTTTCATTGAGTGTTTTTACAGTGGTGTTAGTGTATTGATTGCAGCATACAAGAAGTTAGAATCAATGGCAGATAATTCAAATAAAACCTCATCAGAATCATCATCACCAAGAACACCAATGGGATCTCCACAAAGTAAGTTATTACACAAATTCTTTTGTTTTAGTACCTGTTGCAGAAGTAACCCAACTTTAAGAGTTAGAAGACGACTTCGTGGGGATGTTGAGGAAGAGTTTCAATATGCAAGCTCTGATTGTCTGTCATCGTACTATAGTGTCTTTGTTGTCCGCCTTGCTATAATGGTATGCCACAACTTACCATTGTGTTCTTTTCCTATGAAGTTGTCATGTTTTAATAAAGTTCAGTCATGATTGCTTCTTTTCTTGTTTTTGGCCTCTTTCAGGCTCTTCTGGCAATTTTGATAGGGATGCTAACTATACTGACATGGCACTTTACGCGTGTCTACACTACCAAATCCTTGGATAGTCTCGCATTTGGACTCCGCTTTGAGCTTCTTCAACGTCCTTTGCTACGAATGTGGAATATTGTGAACTCCACGGTTGAAGTAACAACAGCTCAGGTCAATCTATCAGAGTATATCATCAAAAAGTACAGCAGCTTGCCACAAACTCAAGAAAATCAAGTTGAGGTTGAGTGTCAAATCATTATAATTGTCTTTATTGCTTCTCCTTGATTTTATAGTTTACACTAAGAGCTTGTTCGGCATATATTTTCTCTTTATTTTTCTAAACAAGTTATATTCCAACAGCTACCATAATTGGTATTTTACCGAACAATTGTAATTTACACCGCTAATTAAATAATTAAATATCGAACAACTACAATTGTAAAACTACAACTACCTGCATCTAACCGCTACTTAAATGGCTAATAACCACCATGTGCCGAACAAGCCCTAAATTCAGTACTTTCGTATTGCTTACACTAGAAAATGTTATATATTTGTTACCTGCAGTTATATCAAACGATGAAGGATGTAATGTGGGCATTATTTGCGAGTCATAAAGCTCTAAATTCAATGACAATAAACTACAGAAATGGGTTTGTCCAGGGTTTCCATAGAGATCATAGGAGTAATAACACTTTCTACATTTACTCTGATCTTGCAAATTATTCAATCAGTGCAACTGCGTATGAAGTTAGCAAGGTATCTTCTCATCAGAGGTGGAATGATCAATCAATACAAGGCAACCTTTCTGCTAAATGGTACCGTGAGCCACTTGATCCTGTCAGTGGTGTAAAGATTGGAAAGCAAAATCTGATTCCTCCCGATGATTTGATAAATATTGCTGGTCCTTCACAAGTGCCTGATGGAGTTGCTTCATGGCATGTATCAGTGAGCAAGCATTCAAATTCACCTTTGCTTTCTGCTGCACTGCCTGTGTGGAACCCTTCCAATGAGAGTATAGTTGCTGTTGTGGGTGCTACGACTGCGTTGTATAGTGTCGGACAGTTGATGAAGGAGCTGGTGGAAGTACATAGTGGTCATATATACCTTACATCTCAAGAGGGTTTTTTGCTTGCCACTTCCACTAATGCCCCTCTCTTGAAGAATACCACAGAAGGCCCTAAGCTTGTTATGGCTGTCGATTCAGATGATGATATCATTCAGCAGGGTGCTCAATGGCTGAAGAGAGAGTACTCTAACAAATTTCCTCCGACTTATGGAGTTCATGTAGAGAATATTAAGCTTGGTGGCAAGAAATATTACATTGACTCATTTTTCCTAAATTTGAAACGGCTTCCAATGGTAAGTTCTAGGTAAAGAAATATCCTTCAATTCAAAAAAACTGGATTGTCCTTTACACTTATTCAAATTTATTTTCCTGGAATCGTTTTTATGGTGAAGAGGATAAAGCTGATATTGATGATTGTAATATGATTTATTGCAACATATTTTGTACGCAGGTGGGTGTCATCCTAATCCCCAGGGAATATATAATGGGGAAGGTGGATCACCGAGCTTTTAAAACATTGGTGATACTTATATGCGCTTCGGTCTGCATCCTAATAACTGGATGTATTTGCATATTGATATTGACTAATGGAGTATCAAAGGAAATGAAACTTAGAGCGGAACTGATTAATCAACTTGATGCTAGGAGACGAGCAGAAGCATCAAGCAACTATAAAAGCCAGTTTCTAGCAAACATGAGGCAAGTATTACCAATTAATAGATCTTTGTAAGTTTTTGAGACGATTGGGGTTTGTAATTTAATTTATGGTTATAAACAGCCATGAGCTGAGAACACCTATGGCAGCAGTGATTGGGTTGCTGGATATTCTAATATGTGATGATTGTCTCACAAATGAACAATATGCAACTGTTACTCAGATTCGGAAATGTTCAAATGCACTTCTCCGTCTTCTTAACAACATTTTGGACCTCAGCAAGGTAAACTTGCTCTCGTGCTGATCGCACATATGCTACTATGTTGCTATTCATAGTAAACTAGACAAATTTTCTTTTGTCTTGTTCATTTACATAGAATCTTTAGAAACCAAGCTTTCCTAAATGTCTTATAAAATATGAAATTTTTGAAGTTTGTATAAGGTATGATTATGATTTATGAGTGAATTAATTACCCTTTTATGTGAAGGTTGAAGCCGGGAAACTGGTGCTAGAAGAAGCAGAATTCGATTTGGGGCGTGAACTCGAAGGACTTATTGACATGTTTTCTGTTCAGTGCATCAACCACCATGTAGAAACTCTTTTAGATCTCCCAGGTACAAAATAATGAAAAATCAACTCTCCGAATCACAATTCTAGGAATCAAAGGGCAACGCTGCTTATACAGTTCTTCCCAATGTTACTTGAACGAACTGTTATTTTGCAGATGACATGCCTAAATTCCTCAGAGGAGATTCAGCTCGAGTGGTTCAGATATTTGCAAATCTTATTAGCAATTCTATTAAGTTCACAACAAGTAAGTGCAAGCACGCTCTTTAAATCACCAAATCTTTTATTTCACGATTGTTTGGATGTCTCATTTTCTGTTTGCTGATTCCATGTTTTCTTACATGAATCTAAAGGGAACTAATTGGAGAAAAGAAAAACATGTCATTTCCCAATGTCATATGGCTCCTGCCGAGCCGGGGTTTGAAATATCTGAAAACAAAAGACATTGTTTTATACTCCTTTGAATAGGCATGGTACATTGGTGTTTAGGACATGTTTGACAAGAATATTTTGAATACTCGCTGAAACAAAATTTTCCTTTAGAAGGGATTCCTATGTTCTTTGCAATACCTACTGTGAATGTCGTGTGTAGGACTCCAGTCAAAATTCCTTTAGAAGGGACACTTACAAGAATAAGGAGTTCAATGGATATTTGGATAGACAAGGAATTAAGCCTACTCTAAACTTTTCATGTGGTCTTTTTGTTCTTGCAGCTGGTTATGTAATCTTAAGAGGATGGTGCGAAAGATCTGATAATTGTAGCAACATTGGACCGCTTCCTATCACTTTGGAGTCAGATTTGTGTCCGATTGCGAAGTCAAAGCAACAAGGAGGACCTTTCATGAAGAAAACTGGCAAAAAAGAAAACAAAGTGAAACTTTGGTTTGAAGTTGATGACACCGGCTGTGGTATGAACCCAATGATCTTCTTGAGAGTAGAGCTTTCAAGTTTAACTATATATGAATTCTTTTCTTATAACCAATATTAATTCTCCTTTGAATAGGTATCAATCCTAGTAAATGGGAGTCTGTATTTGAAAGCTTTGAGCAAGCTGACCCATCAACTACGAGAAGGTGAGCTTTAACCTTGATCTTCCTGATTCCTAAAGTCCTGAACTTGTGTTATCGGCAAGGTGCAATGTATACGAATTGTCACAATCTGTATGTTGAATTGTTGGAAGTTTCTTACATTGAATTTTGTTTTTTTCTCAATTTAGGCATGGCGGCACTGGTTTGGGCCTCTGCATAGTACGAACCTTGGTGAGTGCGCACATTCATAAATCTGCGCTGCTTTTGGACAATAATCCTTGAATACTGTGATTTTTTTAGGACACTAATAACTCAATATATGTGTTGTGCTATCAGCAATCAAGATTACAATTGCAAATTCTATTATTTCGTTTTCAGCCAACTCTTTGTCTTGAATCTATATTGCAGGTCCGTAAGATGGGAGGCGACATCAAGATAGTTGAGAAAAATGGGCTTGGAACATTGATGCAGCTGTGTTTGGTTCTTGGCACTTCCTCAGACAAAACAGCACAGCACTGTGATGTAGAACTTGCTAACCATAGCCTAATGGTCAGTAATCCCGGAGCTTTAAATAGTGTTTTCAAGTACTCCTAATGCATCGTATGCTAAAATATCTCGTTTTTGATTGGAAAATGGAAATATTCTTTAATCTAGGTACTACTTGCACTAAGTGGGAGTACAGGAAGATTAATTATGTCTCGGTGGCTGGAGGGGAAGGGGGTTTCAACTTTACAGGCCTCTGACTGGAATGAACTGACACAAATGCTTAGAAAAGTTTTCAAAGGCAAAGGTCCACCTGATGACAATTTTATCGACATACAAACCCAGATTGAACTTTTCACTGCAAAGGATATCAAAAATTCACAGTTCATCATAGTTGTTGATATTGGTTTGCTTGACTTAAGTACCAATTTATGGAAAGAACAGCTCAACTGTCTTAATAGATATGCCGATGAAGCAAAATTTGCGTGGATACTAAACCATGACACATCTAGTTCTATCAAGAAAGAGCTTCGAAGAAAGGGGCATTTTTTGATGGTTAACAGACCATTATACAAATCAAAAATGATTCAGATTTTGGAAGCATTCATAAAGCAAAGGGGTCACGAGTTACAAGAACAATATGAAAGCACTTCCCTTTCAACAACTACGGTAGAAGGGGAAATGCATGAATGTCTGGAGGTTGATCCGATTCATTATGATGCCTCTAGCTCTGAAGATTCTGATAAAGGATATATTGGATGTTCGAGTTCTGGAAGTACAGGTCAGAATGAACCTAAGAAAAGGGAGAGAACTAAAAAACCAACATTGGTACAACTCTCAGCAGCTAACAATTACCTGCTCGAGTTTGATGGTGACGACTTTCCAGAAAGTAACCAGCATGACAATCAGAAAGAGAGTGAAGACACTAAAAAAGACAGTACGGAAGAAAGGAAAGATGTTCATTTTGCAAAAAGTACAGAACAGAAATCTTTAGAAGGCATCAAGATTCTACTTGCAGAAGATACACCTGTTCTTCAGAGGGTAGCAACGATTATGCTTGAAAAAGTCGGAGCTAGAGTGATGGCCGTAGGAGATGGCTTACAGGCAGTGAACACTCTCAAAAACTCTATGAATGCGGAAGGTGGCTGTGCCACATCCCCGTTACTAGATGGAAACACAAGTAAAGCGCAAACCCCAAACCGTAACTTTCCTCCATTTGATCTGATTCTAATGGATTGTCAGGTAATACACTTTTGTATACACTACTCTATAGAGTACCTACTATATTGCTGACATACGATGTCATGTTACTGTCCAGATGCCGAAAATGGATGGGTATGAAGCTACGAAAGAGATAAGAAGATTGGAATCAGGAACGGGTACTCACATTCCCATAGTTGCGCTGACAGCCCATGCAATGTCATCTGATGAGGCCAAATGCTTGGAGGTGGGCATGGATGCGTATTTAACAAAGCCAATCGACTACAAGCTGATGGTATCAACCATTCTTTCACTAACCAGTAAAGTTTCCTGAGCGTTTTTGTAATCGACTAACCTGTAAAGTTCCTACACGCTGACGCTTAAAAATCTTGCTACCTTATATTATAGCTAGCACAGGTTCATACTAATAATGAAAGTAGAGTCACTAGAGTGTGATCTAAGTTGCATGTTTCGTAGATAGATAAGGCCTTAAGGGTGTACATCATGGCATTTTGTAAGAACTGAAGTGTACTAGTTCATTTGACTTGTATATATTGGCAATCTGATCTTTTCAATACCTCGGAGTAATAGTTAATGAAAATTTTATAGGTATATATTATTGCTAACTCCTAATATTTTCCTCTTATTTTCGAATCTTATTTGTACTAATATTAATATAAAAACATGATTACTATGTGAATGTTATTGGAGGTCATGATAAGCAAATGGAGATAAAATGTTATTGAAGATCATGATAAGCAAATGGTGATAAGACAAAGATTAGGGGAGATTAAATCTATAATCTAACTATTACTAAAATAAAACACTGTTGATGTCTTAAATTTTTAAAATTACTTACATGTTTATTTTTCAATAAAAATTTTCTCTTTAAAACTCAATAATGATGTTATTGCTATTATGACTAATATAAATCAATCACATTTGTTTGAATTATGGAAATGTTTCGGTGATGAAACGAGGAAGTGGGATACACTTGAAATACCTGGAGATAAGTAGAAGTGTGATCAAGAGAAGCGACTTATGAGAGGAGGTGACCTGAATTCCTGCAACATAACACGTTAGCCTTGTCCGGGGGGTGGTCTCCCGGAAAACCCCTCCGACGCTCAAGTCAGAACGTAAATCGGAAATTAATGAATGACAGATTGTAGAATGAATGCAAGAAGGAAGGTCGGGATTGAGATTGCTTGTGCTAGTGCTAGTGGTTGGGAAGGCTTGAGGAAGTAGTGTAAGCAAGGATACTAGGAAAGCTGTTTTAGATGTCTCCTCCCCTCTGATGGTTGTCCCTATTTATAATGTTGAAGGAGGAAGTTACTTCAGAGAGGAAAGGTGGAAGATCATGGGAGTAGTGGGAGTAATGGGAGGTGGACTGGTCATGGGAAGAGTGGACAGTTATTCACCTTGAAACAAGGAGAGCCAAGCATGACTGAAGAGTGGAAGGTGGTGGGCAGTTATTCTCCTTAAAAGGAGGATGGCCAAAGAAGATAGATGACAGGGAAGTTAAGTATTCTGAAGGTAAAAATGTCATGAGCCTTCCAAGGAAGATGGGAAGTCCAGCAGAAAGCCCATTGACCAAAAGTCAAAGTCAATCCGGAAAGGTCAAGGGGTATTTTAGTAATATGATGCTAATTAATAAATAAATTAATTAATTAAAAAACAGTACCATGACATTTAGCCCCACGCATGAAGGGTGATGTGAGGGGAGAGCCATAACGACTAGAAACATCCTCCTTTATGCGGAAAAACAGGTGCCATGGCGAATCTCCTCAAGGATCTTAAAAATTGAGTTTGCAAGCTTTGAATCGACAGTCCTTGTGCTGAATTCCGAGTTGTAATGAAAAAGATATGACCTTTTAAGCTTGTCAGGTAAGAACATATTGAATACGGGTCAAACGGGCATATGAAGCCGCGGCTTGAAGTATGCCGCGGAGTAGCCCCAGACGCGTTATAATACAACGGCGAAATAGTGACTGTGGGATCTAGATTCTGCGACATCATGTCTCGACCCTTGCTTTCACTGATATCGCAGAAATCAGGTTCTCAACAAAACACCCAAGGAGGGTCCGACTTATCGACTATGTGGATTAAATCAACTGTCTGTTTTGAACTGATGCCGCGTAACGCCAAGGGTTTTTGCGAATCGGATTCCTAGTAATGACGCGGCATCGCATTCTTCTCAAGATATTTTTACCCCTATGGTTGAACTATGCCGCGAACTAATAGTTTGCGTCTTCACTCGTAAGTTCAGCACGAGAATCCCTCTTCAACACTTAGAATATTTTGAGAAAGAGAAGGACCCCCTGGGGGTCCGACTTATCGACCACACGGATATCTTTAAAAATGTTCAGTACTCGGTCAAAGCAGCCCCCTTTATTCTAGCATGATACGGAATGAGCCCCATAACTCGCATCTTCAATCCCACGGACACACATGAGAGGTTCTATACTTAGAATTTTTCACCTGGACTAGGGTCATTTGGGGGTCCGACTTATCGACCACACGGATAAATATGGGAATCAGCCACTTTACTTTTCACCCCTCCTCTTTTATGACGGGGAACCAGCTCGCAGACCCGTGTCTTCAATCATACAGAAATATGGGACTTCTCTCTACATTATGACTGGGTGCACCAAGGAGTCCGACTTATCGATCACACGGATTTCCTTCGCCCTTGAGATATTTTCATATTTCCTTCCATCACATTTTACCCGCCGTGTCCATAAGTCGGACGGAGGAATGGGTAATCTCTATACTTAAAATGATTTTCCTTTCTGGAGGTTCAGTTTAGGGTCCGACTTATCGACTCTCCGGACATATTCGAGTGCTAAAGGACTTGAATAATTATCTGCTCCCCCCTCCCTGGGGGTCTAACTTGTCGACCCACCGGTTGGATGGCTTTGACATTCAAACAAATTTATGACGTTCCTCTCTAATTGGGGGTCCGACTTTTCGACCTTCCGGCTATATTCAAGAGTTAACACTTAGAAAAATTTCGCAACATACCCTTTCAACCAGGGTCCGACTAATAGACTTCACGGTCATTACTAAACACTTAAGAAAAATCTGTCTTCCCCTTATTGGGAGTCCGACTTATCGACTTCCCAGTTTTCCTCCGGAATTCCACCCTTTCGTTCGAATGCTCAAGTCCCAAGTGAAGCATTTATTGCTGCTATAAATAGGGTAGTTGGAATAGTTCCATTTCACCTAATCTTCATTAACTCCCTCAAATCTTCAAATTGCAAGAAAGAGAAAGTAGAGAAACGCTCGGACAATCTTCATCCCTCCTTCAAACTTCTGACAAATCTTTCGAAGATCTTCAAGGTTTCTGACAGATCTTCATCAAGTTTCTGACAAATCTTCAAATTTCTTTAAGGTATTCAAACTTTTCCCAGATTTTTCGAATTTCTTCAAGTTATTCTTCAAACTGTTCTTGAATGTTAGCCTAGAACTTTGAATTTGTTTATGAATTTAGTCTCTATTCTTTACAAGTTTCGACTACTACTTTATTATTAACATGGATGTCGCGGCTACTCAAGAGACTATAGCTAACTCAGACACCAACCCTACTAACTTGCCGGAAACTCTTTTGATAGTACGTAGGCGTCTTAATAAAAAGGGGTTACCAATGAATGACTCGGATGAAAATAGTTCGGTGAGAATTACCCCCCATTATGAACCAATAAAAGATGGGGATGAGTCGTCTGTATCCCCTATATACCCTCCGGAGATTATAAAAACTGCTCCTTGGGAAGTGAGCGTTGCTTTCTTTCCAAATTACTTGCCGCGAATAAATCCTGACCTAGAAGGGTTATTGTATGTAGATATGGAAAACTTTGAAGGATCAGCCGAGTCTTCTGGAAGGGAGAGTGCAGCGCCAGTTCCTCCTCCATTCTACATTCCAAACGGCGGGCCCCTAAATTACTTCATTGATTTACAGACCAAAAGAGATCTAGACAACCGCCGGGAGGCCATCTCTAAAAAATGGGGTTTGAAGGATAATATAAACATTATTACCCCGGGGAATTATGACACCGTTAGGTTTCCTCCCCCACATTGTATAGCTGTATACTTTCCTTCTTTTGAATTAGGGCTCAGATTTCCTCTTCACCCGTTTTTTAGGGAGGTGTTAGAGTTTTTGAACATTTCAGTGCCCGAGTTATACCCAAACGCCTGGGGTTGTATGGTGGCCTTTTTGATCCTATGCAAAGTTTTGGCCGTGCCACCAACACTCACAGCTTTTAGATATATATTCAGAGCCCGCCTATGTAATTCGCAATCATACGGCTGTGGCTGGATTACTTTCACACACCGTCGAGGACTGAAGATAGTCCAAGACCTCCCCGATAACCAGAAGGGGTATAGGACGAAATTTGCATTTTTGTATAACTCAGAGGGATGGAACATCAAGACCTCTTTTGACATTAAACCCAACCTCGCGGGTTTTAATAATGGGATCCCGCAGTGTTCTTTTAGTGACGCGGTGATCATAGAGTACGCAAAGATGGACGTTCAATTGGGAAGGAAACCAATGAACGTCCAACTTAATTGGATACCTGGTCGCCCTGAGTTGGAGAACGAGAACCTCCTCTCGTCATTCGGCATCAGCTTGGCTATCGATCGGAGTAAGAATTGCCGGGTTTCTTCCTTTTCTTTCCTATGATATGTTTAACTGTTTCTAACTCGCGATCTTTACAGGGATAGCCAAGGAGAATCTTCGAGCAAAGAGTCCGGAGCTGATGAAGAAATTCAGCGTTCTAAGACTTGCTCAAGGGGCCATACAGCGACCCGAGGATAAGCCTCTTCCCCTTCCTCCGAAGGTATAACTTCACAAAATTCTTCGTTATGAAAGATTTCTGTTGATTCTTCCTAACTTTTTCTTTTGTAGGACTCGGCGACTGTAGAGAAGGGTCTGGAGGACGTGCCCTCAGAGCAAGAGGCTCTCCGACTTCTCGAAGAGAGAAAACAAATTCACATCCCCGATGAATCTGAGAGGGTGATTCCTCCACAGACAAGGGGGGTGAAAAAGAGTGGGAAGAAGAAGAGGAAGCGGGATTCTTCTTCCCGCAAGGAGAGCTCGGCCAAGAGGCCCTCTGTGGGTACGATCCCTACGGCCGTACCTCTCCGCATAGGTTCGGTTGAGGAGGAGGCGTCTCCCCCTTCGGACTCTCCACGGCCGGCTTCGAACAAGGGGAAAGAGAAGGTGGGGGAGTCTTCCGCGGCTCCCTCATCACAATTCGCTGAGGTTTATCGTCGTCGGGAAGTTTTCCCTTTTCGACACGAGACACCCTTTCCGGAGTTGGGGCATAAGGGCTTAGTTGTTCGTTTTAACAGGGCGACGTCCAACTTAATCAGCAAGGTGGACGTCGACCTACTAGAATCCATCCCCCCCCGTGACAGGGTGCGTCAGGCACAAGCTTCGGCGGCAGAGGTAATGACTTTTTTATGCTTAGTAGTGTCATTACTTGGTTTCCGGATTTCATTGGTTGCCGTTTCTTTGCAGGCGTTCATACGGTTGGCTTTTGAGCTCGACGCAAACCGTCAAAGTGCCGCGGACCAGGAAACCATTGCCGCCCTTACCTCCCGCTGTGAGGAGCTGAATGACGAATTATCAAAATTGCGGGAGGACTTGCCGGGCCTAAAAGAGAAACTGGCCAAGTGTTCTGAGCTGAAAGAGCGCTTGGTCAGGACCGAACAATGGCGGGAAAGGGCAAGGAAGCAGCTGGACCAGACCATCGAGAACTTAGATGCTGCTTCCACCTGGTCTGCGAGCCTCGGCCATGAAGTCGGCTTGCTGATGGATACCCATGCCAAGCTCGTTCATCAGAACCAGCAACTTATGCAGCAAGTATCGACTGATTCTGCCCACTTCAAGATGATCCTATCCGCGGCTAAGGTGTATAAATTGTGTTTAACCAGGAAGGCCCGGATGGCTCGAGATTGGCTTCTTTCGGATGAGCCGGAAGCGTCGAAGTTCCTTGGAGATCTGACGGCGGAGATGGTGAGAGCCGGAACCCTGATCAGTGACGAAAAGTATCGTTTGGCTGCCGCAGAGTTGGGCATGGATTTTACATCTCTTCAGCAAACTGCTGATCAGAAGGGAAGTGAAGTCTTGGACGGGGAGTCGGCGGTACTGGTCGACGCTGCTTGGGATGCGGATGAAAGGAGAGCCTGGTCCGAAAGGATGGATGCTGAGGCTGAGAGGGAGGCTCTATGCCTCGACTTGGATCAGCTGGCTCTCTCTTCTCCTCCGGCGTCAGATGTCCCGGAAAACTTGACGCTCTCCAACCTGGAGGTTTTGTGCCTTGATTTATCGAATCTTATTATTGACGAAGGTAGGAACCTCCAGGGCTTGTCCCGAGAGCTGTCCGAGATCGGGGTGGAGCCGTTTAACGTTGAAGATTATGTAAGCTTCACTCCCAGTCTTGAAGAGGGAAGGATCGAGCCTCCTCTGCCGCCGGATCAAGACGTCGAGGCTTTTTTGGAAGATGTATAATCTTGCAATTTTGTAATTTTGATTTTTGCAAACATTCAACTCTGTATTTTGAATATTTTGATGTATATATCCCTGATTATGGAGTTTATTCGTGGTATCCATGCTTTTATTCGTTGAGCCGTGGCTTCTCTCTTCTGAGGCTGCGGAATAATACTTAGAGGACGTGATTTTTCGATGTCACGCGCAGACGACATCAAGGAAATTTGTACTTAGAATATTTTCAGCCTTTAGACCCCAGTAAGGGGGTCCGACTTGTCGATGTCCCGGTTGCGGGTTACCTTAGTGGGAGACTTGGGATTTTCTTTTGAACTCAGGGACACCAAACTGGGGGTCCGACTTATCGATGTCCCGGTTGGGAAACATCATTTGGAATATTTTGAACTTTAGGGACCCCAAACTGGGGGTCCGACTTATCGATGTCCCGGTTGGGAAACATCATTGTAAAAACTTAGAATATTTTGAACTCTAGGGACCCCAAACTGGGGGTCCGACTTATCGATGTCCCGGTTGGGAAACATCATTGTGAAAAACTTAGAATATTTTGAACTCTAGGGACCCCAAACTGGGGGTCCGACTTATCGATGTCCCGGTTGGGAAACATCATTGTGAAAAACTTAGAATGTTTTTGAATTCTAGGGACCCCAAACTGGGGGTCCGACTTATCGATGTCCCGGTTGGGAAACATCATTGTGAAAAACTTAGAATGTTTTTGAATTCTAGGGACCCCAAACTGGGGGTCCGACTTATCGATGCTACGAACAGATGGTGAATGCTTCAAATGATTTTTGGTCTTGGAACCCTATTCTAAGGGTCCGAATTATAGATATCACAAGTTCGTTAGTGACTTAGAATAATTTGATAATGGGACCTCTCTCAAGGGGTCCGACTTATGGATATTACTGATTTAATAAGATTTGCAATAGATTTTTACCAAATAAATGCGAACATAGGAGCCGGATAATCTGAAAATGAAACTTCTGTTATAAAGGATTGATAAGAATACAAATGACGATGACAAAAGTGAATTCGAATGACAACGCAACTACGTTGCGGAATGAAGGTAGTCGCGGATTGATGCTGCTAACACTGATACTAGTAACTGATTGCCCCTTGCAAATTTTATTAAATGAAGAATTTCTTTAAGTGGTCTCCATTCCATGGACGGGGTAGTTTTTTCCCTTTCATGTCTTCTAGTTCGAAAGTTCCCGGTTTGATGATGCGGGTGACTTTAAAAGGGCCGTCCCAGTTGGCTCCTAACTTTCCTTTTTCCCCTATCTTTCCCGTAGCCTCGACTTTGCGGAGTACGAAGTCCCCAATTTGAATACGTCTGGTTTTGACATGACGGTTGAAGCTACGGATCATCTTTTGTTTTTGTGCTATTGATCTCAGCATTGCGTTTCCTCTTGTCTCTGGCAGCAGATCTAAGTTTGCTCTTTTTCCTTCCTCATTTTCGTCGTGTGAGTAATAGGTGACCCTTGTAGAGGGTACGCCTATTTCAACTGGGAGCACGGCTTCAGATCCGTATACTAAAGAGAAAGGTGTATGCCCCGTTGCGTCCTTGATGGTTGTTCGACTTGCCCATAAGACGCCTGGTAGTTCTTCATCCCAATTACCTTTGACCCCCTCTATCTTCTTCTTAATGCCATTCAGGATCTCTTTGTTTGCGGATTCTACTTGACCATTAGTTTGCGGCCTGGACACTGAACTGAATCTGATTTGGATGTTAAACTTGTTGCAGTACTCGATGGTGTTCTTGCTGACGAACCGCCTTCCATTATCTGTTATGATCACCCGGGGGATGCCGTACCTTGTGATGATATTCCTCCATATAAACTGACAGACTTGTTTGTCCGTGATTGAGCTAAGGGCTTCCACTTCTACATATTTTGTGAAATAATCAATGGCCACAATGATGAATTTGCGTTGCCCTTTTGCCGGAGGGAAGGGGCCAAGGAGGTCCATGCCCCATTTGTCGAAAGGCAGGACGGCTTGCATGGCGGTCAAGTAATTAGATGGCTTCCTTCCTATCTTTGAGTGGTACTGACATTCAGGACATCTTTTGATCAAATACTCCGCGTCTTCTCGGAGTGAGGGCCAATAATATCCACTTCTAAGGACTTTCCCAATGACAGTCCGTACTCCTTGGTGTATACCGCATCCACCTTCGTGTATTTCGCGGAGGATATAGTTTCCTTCTTCAGGGGATACGCATTTCAGGAGGGGGTGTGTATATGACTTCTTGTAGAGTGTTCCTTCGTGGAGTTCGAACCATCTGGCTTTCTTCCGGAGCATTTTGGCATGACATTCATCTTGGGGAAGCGTCTGACTCCGCAAATATTCGATGTATGGCTCCATCCATGTTTCTGATCTGTCGATGGTATCGACCATGAAGTTGATGCTGGGGTTAGGAAGCACTTCCCAGATTATGTCTCGAGCCGCGGATGTTTCTGCTGAGCTGGCAAGCTTTGCCAGGGAATCAGCTTGGGCGTTCTGGGATCTTGGAATGTGCTCCAACGTGAACTTGTCGAATTTTTGAACAAATTCCTTTACTTGCTGCAGGTACATTTTCATGCTGTCATCTTTAGCTTCGAACTCCCCGTTCACTTGTCCAACAATCAATTGGGAGTCAGAAAAGGCGGACAATTTTTTGGCTCCCGTTTCGTAGCAAATTCTCAGTCCCATCAATAATGCTTCATATTCGGCCTCGTTGTTGGATACTGCGAACTCGAACCTGACCGCTCTTTCCATACGGACCCCGGCGGAAGACACAATGAGGAGTCCAGCTCCACTTGCTGATTGGGTAGAGGACCCATCTACATACAACTTCCATTCCTGATTGGGTTCAGGATGATAGGGGAGAGTGCTTTCAGCAATGAAGTCAGCCAGAGCTTGGGCTCTGATTGCCGTTCGAGGCTCGTATTCGATGCCGAAATCCGCCAGCTGGTTTGCCCAATCTGTGACGCGGCTTGACTTGTTTTTCCCTTCCAGAATCTTTTTCAAAGGTTGATCAGTCCGGACGATGATCTGATGGGATTGAAAGTAGGGCTTCAATTTCCTGCTTGCCATGACGATTGCGAATATGACTTTTTCGACTTAACCGTAGTTTCCCTCCGAGCCACGGAATGCATGACTTATGTAGTATATAGGAAGCTGTTTCTTTTCTCTTTCCGCAACCAGTACTCCGGATAACGAATATTCGGAGACAGAGACATATAGGACTAGCTTCTCCCCTTTGATGGGCGAAACTAGTTTTGGCAAGGTGGACAGGTGCTCTTTAAGTTGGCGGAAGGACTCTTCTGCTTCTGCTGTCCACTCGAACTTCTGTTGTTTTATTGTTTTAAAGAAGGGTAAACATTTATCCGCGGACTTGGAAAGAAATCTTCCAAGAGCAGCCAGGCACCCCGTGAGCTTTTGTACTTCTTTTACTGAGGTGGGAGATCTCATGTTTTGTATAGCCCGGATTTTATCGGGATTTGCCTCAATGCCTCGCTCGTCTACCAGGAAGCCCAGGCACTTCCCTCCGGTAACTCCAAACACACACTTGTCAGGATTGAGTTTCATTTGGTGCTTTCGAAGGGTAAGGAACGTCTCTCGTAAGTCTGCGGCGTGCTGACTTGCTTGTTTGCTTTTTGTGATCATGTCATCAACATATACTTCTAAATTCCGTCCAATCTGAGATTGGAAGACCTTGTTGACCATCCTTTGATAGGTTGCCCCCGCGTTTTTTAATCCGAAGGGCATAACCTTGTAGCAATAGACTCCCATGCTGGTAATGAAGGCCGTGTGAGGTTGGTCTTCAATTGCCAACGGAATCTGATGATAGCCGGCATTGGCATCCATGAAGCTTAATAATGCATGGCCTGCTGTAGAATCCACCAGATGATCTATCTTTGGAAGTGGGTAATCGTCTTTAGGGCACGCCTTGTTCAGGTCCGTGAAGTCGACGCACATCCTCCACTTGCCATTCGGTTTTTTCACCAGGACAACGTTGGATAGCCACTCAGAGTATTTGCATTCTTTAATAAATCCGGCTCTCAACAACTTCTCGACTTCCTCCTTGGCGGCCTCATTCCGCTCTCTTCCTTGATGTCGTAGCTTTTGTTTTATGGGTTTATAGCCTGGTTTGATGTCAAGTTTATGACACGCGACACTGGTAGGGATGCCAGGCATTTCTTCTGTGCAAAAAGCAAAGACGTCGCGGAACTCAGCAATGGTGGCCACTATGTCCTGTTTGACCGTGCTAGGAAGATCTTTCCCTACCTTGATTTGTTTCCCCTCGAACATGTCTACTTCCTCGTATCGTTCTATGGGGCGAGGCCTTTCATGCGTGCCGAGATTTTCCATGTACACGCTCATGACAGCTGGGACATTGTCTTCCCTTTTTCTTTTTGCTCGTGTCTCGGAGGACCCGCACTTCAGGGTGTTGACGAGGCATTGGCGAGCCGTCACTTGGTCTCCCTTGAGAATGCCAACTTGTCCATTATCTGTCTCGAACTGCAGCAAGAGTTGATGGGGAAAGATTGCTGCCTTGATCTTATTAATGAGTGGGAGCCCCATGATAGCATTGTAGGGGAAGTTGAGATCTACCACTGTGAACCGTATGGGCATGGTCCGGCTTTCACTTCTCTCCCCTACCCGTACGGGGAGATTGATCGTGCCCAACGGAATGACCTGACTCCCTCCAAACCCAATCAGTGGTTTGTCTAGGGGTTGTAAGTGCTTTTCCTCGAACTTCATCTTTCTTAAGCACTCCATTGTAATAAGATCAGCCGTGCTTCCCGTATCTACCAGCACCCGTCTGACTTTCATTTGCCCAATTTTGAGAAAGACCACCAGGGGATCGGTATGGGGTTGTTGCAGCGGTTGGGAGGTCGTGGCATCGAACTTCATGACCGGTCCCTTAGATGCGGCCCTGGGAGGTCCTTTCAGCAAAGTGTGGACGCTGTTTTTTGCCGCGCGGATAGTGGGATATTCCTCAGTGTATCCCCCAAAAATCATGTTGATAGTTCCTTGAGTGTCGGAACTTTCGCGTCTGGCTTCGTTCCTCTTGGGGGATCGGCGTTTCTGTTGCCATGGCCTTCTTTCCCCTTCTCTTCCAGCATCATAATCTCTCCTGTTGAGGAACCTAGACAGTTTTCCTTCGTTAGCCAACTGATGCAAGATGCGCTTTAGTTCGCGACATTGTGCCAGAGTATGGCCGTGCTCTTTGTGATAATCACACCACAGATTATAGTTGCGCCTATCAGAGGGGGTGGTAACTGGAGGTGGAGCTGGCAATTGATCTCGAACAGCGAAGAAAATGTCCCTCCTGTTTCGATTGAATATGGGGTCGTTTCCTCCATCTCCCAGATTCCGCGTCCTAGTTTCTCCTTCTGTAACGTATACGTGTCGGGCTCGTGGAGGTCCCATATCAGACGGCGGCGTAGGACGACGTGGCATGTAATTCTTCTCTCTCCTCGAAGAATGCTCCTCCCTGCTTCGTGAGGATTGATGGGGGGGCCCGACATCTTTTTTCTCAAATTTTCGCCTTTTCGGATCATGTGCTTGACATATCTCTGACGCCGTGACATAACTTTGGCATTGTTTCATGGCCTCTGCATACGTCTTTACTTGACTTTCAACCAACTGGAACTTCAGCCGTTGGGCCTTCATTCCGTTGATTAGGGCGTTCAGGGCAACCGACTCCTCCAAATCAGTCACTTCCAGCACTGCCTCATGGAACTTCTTAAGATATGAGGATATGGACTCTCCTTCCAATTGAGTGACACTAAGCAGGTGGAAGTTTGATTTCTCCTGCCTTCTTGAGGCTATAAAGTGGCCCAAGAACTTGCCCTCTAGTTGGGCAAAGTTGTGGATGCTTCCTCCGGGAAGGGAGGTGTACCACGTCAAAGCTACTCCTGTAAGAGTAGTTGGAAAGAACTTACACCATAACGATGAGTTGGTGGTGTACAACAACATAAGATTCTTATACGCCGTCAAATGCTCCTGCGGGCATGACGTGCCATCGAAAGCAGCCATGTTTGGTACCTTTATTTTCCCGGGATTGGGAGTATTCAGTATCTCTCTGGCCAGGGGAGAGACTAATGATATGGGCTCTTCGGGAAGGACACTCTTGTCGTCCTCATTCCGCGGCATGGAGGTGGGAGTGAGGGGACGGCTAGACCCGGCGAGTTGTGCCTTCTTCCTTTCCTCCCTTCTTTTATCTACCAGGGATTGGACGCTCTCAGACGTCTTTCGCTTTTTGCTCTCTATGAAGGTTCGGGCATCTGGAGTGGCGGTTTTGGATTCGCCATCTCGTGTATCTGTCTTGCTATGGTGCGGGTAAGTTTTGGACCTTTCCCGCCTATTTTTATTGCGTCTACTGGAATGGGAAGTCCTCGAGTTCCCGTCTTGAGATTCATGAGATTTTGGTATCTCTTGACGGGGCTCGATTCGTTCCTCTAAGTTCTTTATTTGGTTCGCCATGTCTTCCAGTACCCGTTGTTGAGTAGGGGTATTGTTTATGACGGCGCGGAGTTGTTCAGAGAACGCGGCCGTGAGATTTCGCGCTAGCATGTCCAGATCACGGCGAGTCACGGCTTGATTATTAGCGTGACCCGCTGAAGTGTCTGTGTCTGTGCTATGCACGGTGGCGGTTTGAGTCTGGTTCTTCTTGGGAGCCATGACTTCTTGTACAGGTCCCCACAGACGGCGCCAAACTGTTTCGGTGATGAAACGAGGAAGTGGGATACACTTGAAATACCTGGAGATAAGTAGAAGTGTGATCAAGAGAAGCGACTTATGAGAGGAGGTGACCTGAATTCCTGCAACATAACACGTTAGCCTTGTCCGGGGGGTGGTCTCCCGGAAAACCCCTCCGACGCTCAAGTCAGAACGTAAATCGGAAATTAATGAATGACAGATTGTAGAATGAATGCAAGAAGGAAGGTCGGGATTGAGATTGCTTGTGCTAGTGCTAGTGGTTGGGAAGGCTTGAGGAAGTAGTGTAAGCAAGGATACTAGGAAAGCTGTTTTAGATGTCTCCTCCCCTCTGATGGTTGTCCCTATTTATAATGTTGAAGGAGGAAGTTACTTCAGAGAGGAAAGGTGGAAGATCATGGGAGTAGTGGGAGTAATGGGAGGTGGACTGGTCATGGGAAGAGTGGACAGTTATTCACCTTGAAACAAGGAGAGCCAAGCATGACTGAAGAGTGGAAGGTGGTGGGCAGTTATTCTCCTTAAAAGGAGGATGGCCAAAGAAGATAGATGACAGGGAAGTTAAGTATTCTGAAGGTAAAAATGTCATGAGCCTTCCAAGGAAGATGGGAAGTCCAGCAGAAAGCCCATTGACCAAAAGTCAAAGTCAATCCGGAAAGGTCAAGGGGTATTTTAGTAATATGATGCTAATTAATAAATAAATAAATTAATTAAAAAACAGTACCATGACAGGAAACAAGACACTACAAAACATTGAATATTGAATGTCAGAAATAAGTTAGCAAAAGATTGAAATTTACTTATCATAAATAAGACAACAAAAGATTGAATTCTGAATGCAAAATTCCTAAATCTAGCAAAACCTAAAATGAAATTAGAAGAACTTAATGAACATATCTAAACGGTAAAACGCAATTAAAGTGATAGACCCGAGACGATAAAGATGTTGATGTTGGAGGAAGATATTGCAAATTGTAGTTTAATGGAGAGAGGGTAGTTGGGGTAACTTGGGTTAAGCGTGTAATTAAAAAGGAAGTTAAAAGTCATAAACCAGTCAAATACAATATGTAAAATAATATTGATCGAAATTCAGTCACATAATTATATTGATCGAAATTTAATCACATAATTACAATAGTTAAATTTCTAATCTAAAATCACCATAACTTGTGAATAATAAATTTACGTATGGCTATAATTTATAAATAATTCTACTTTGAAACAAAACTTGGACACCTCTTAAAAAGTTAAAGAAAAAAAAAAGCAAGAGTCATTTGAGGTGTCTTGTTGCCCAAGAAGTTAAGAAAGGAAATCAACCCTTATAAATCAACCTTAAGCTTTCACAAGATCGACATTGTTGAAGGTGAAGATTTAAACAAAGAGTACAATGGCGAGATACGATAGAGCAATCACAGTCTTTTCACCTGACGGCCATCTCTTTCAAGTCGAATACGCTCTTGAAGCCGTTCGTAAGGGTAACGCCGCCGTCGGTGTTCGAGGAACCGACACCGTTGTTCTTGGGGTCGAGAAGAAATCTGCTGCCAAACTTCAAGATTCTAGGTTTTCCTCTTTCTCTTTTTTGTGTCTTAATTTTCGTTTTTCATTTTCAAAGTTTTATTTTTGAAGGTTTTAGGTCTAATAAAGTTTGATTTACGAAGGTTTTAGGTCTTATAATGGATTGGTTTAGAGTATTAGTTACGTTTTTAGGAATTCAGATGTAGTTACTGCTTTAGAGATTTCCAAGATAATATATTGTTGCTTGTTTCTATACTTTTGATCCAATATTTGTTTTTGATTGGGGGTAGGCTATAGCATCCTAGAGCATTATTTTCAGTATTGCAACTTTTGCTGATTTTTTCTAGGAAGCATTTGGTGATTAGAATCTGCTAAGGCTAAATTGATTCTACATTAATAAACAGAGGTCCATCTTTGAAGCATTGAATCTGATATTATTGGTTTTGATTACTGCTTGTGTTCTATATGATGTTCAATATTGCTCTGTTCGTTGTTATCTTCTGTGAAACAGTAAGTGATGGAAATTATGATTAAAGAAGGTCAACTAGGTTAGTTTATATAAAATATAAACAATGGTCAGTCCTTTGTACCTAAATTTCTTTCAAAGAACAACATTTTTGCTTTTCAACGTTTGATCCCTTCTTAATTTAATTCGATACCAACCTGTGCTAAATTTTAAGGACTTAGGAGGTTCGTCTCTAGAGTTCTCTTTGGAAAGCACAGGGCATTGAATATGATCTTGAAGATTGAAGATTTAACATCAGAAGCTGTTTACATATCGTGCTTTGTGCTAAATTTCCACCATCTCAGGTTTTTATGACCCACAAAAATATCTATTGGCACTAAGGTGTTAGATTGCAAGAGCCTCAGTTTCATAAATGTTGTGTGCATGGAGAAAAGTTTTGTGTGGTTAATTAGGTAGCTACAAATTGGGTCTAAGTATTGGGTAATAGATAAGATGTTTATGTTAAGATGGATTAGTAAGGATAGAATTCAAAATTAATATGTATAGAAAGGGTTTTGGGTTGCAAATATTGAACACAAAATGAAGAAATTGTTGGTTTGGTCGTGTAATTTTGGTATTTGTAGTAGGCTAGTAGCATGTGACAATAAGTTGGAGTGAATGGAGGGATAGAATAGATGTGGATGATAATTGGAATCAATTTTCTGAGTAGCATATGACAATATATTGATTTTCATAGCATATAATGACAATAAATCGGTTTTGTTGTTGTGGTAGATTAATAGAAGTATTTGACACGGGTGAATAAAGTATAATCTTTGTTATCAACAATCTTTTGTTTGATTTATTTTGATTAATGTAGCCAACCCCTTACTGTTGGAATTAAGGCATTATCATTGTTAGTATTGTTGCTAGTTGCTACTTGGCTAGTTCATTTCTTTATGAAAATGGGGCTTAAAAAAAAATCTAAAAAAAGGCCTGATTCAAATTTGTTGTGTTTCGTTTTGTGATTCAAGGAAGTAATTTTAGTAGATGAGGGTACATTGTGTTTTATATAGGTATTTTGTTGTCTCCTAGCCTAAAGATTTTAAAGTTAATCGTAAGGGTGTCTTTATCATGCAGATTAAAATAGCCTAATGGTATGTGGAGATTACCTCGCAATGAGAGTGAATTTTTTACTGAAATTTACCTCTTTAGTTTTAAGAGGTGCGAGACACAATTTCACGAAAAAGCTCAAATCAATTTCAAAACATATTCTAATACTTAAAACAACATGAAATGAATATTATAATAACATATAAGTAAGATAAATGCTACTTTCGTATCTAAAGTCATACTATAACTCGATAAGTCAATAATATAGTCTTGAGTTAGCAGGAATAAAAACTATAACAAAGACAAATGTAAAGAAAGCAAATAGTGACTCTTGATTATGAATATACTTATTTTCAACTATAAAGCTCACTGCTTACTACTCTTTTTGTACAAAAAAGCATAATTAAATATTAGTACAAACATAAAAAGAAATAGCTCACTGCATGTTTATTTAATTGTTTAAAATAAAAACAATAGAATTAAGAAAAAAAAGTTTACTCTTTAAATATGATTTTATTGAAGAGTAAGTATTATAAGGTAGTGAAAGAGAGAGGAGGAAAAAACAGAAAAGAGAAGAAATAGAGAATAGGTGACGATGGAGAATAGAAGAAACAAGGAGAAAAGAGAAGAAAAGAGAAGAGAAGAAAAAAGGAAAAAAGAACGTACCTTTGGTGAGTGGCCAAGTGGCTGAAGGGAGGTGTTTACGGGGAAGAAAGCGTGATAATGGCTGAATAGAGATAAGCCTCTTCTTCTGATTTTGGGGGCAAGATTGGTTTTTTTTTTTTCTTCCAACATCATTAAATAACTAAGGGTATATCAGTAATATTAGGCAAAGGTATGAGTTTTTAAAACCTAAAGTTATTTTGTTTAGAAAATAACAAGGCATGCAAGAGGTGCCAAAAGTGTGAGGCGAGAAAGGCGACACAAAGGCGCGTCTCTCAGCCGCCTCTTGCTATGCGCTGCACCTTGACCCGTGGAGGCGTTTTGGAGCTCGCCTAGGCGCAGCTTGGGCGTCCTTTTCAAAACAAAGTTTACCTCTTAGTTGTGGTGCTGAATAATGTTGTCATGTTTGATATTTAATTGTGAGTCCGTAGCTTCATATAACCTATATGTGATGTGTAGGAGTTTTAATACCAATTATAATGGTGTTAGATAAGCTATATACTCACTAAAGCTGTCCCAACATGAGATTTCAGGCCTCTTAATAATTATCAATGGTTACCCTAAGTTTTTGCACTTTATCAATGGTACCCCTAAGTTTTTGCACTTTATCAACGGTACCCCTAAGTTTTTTCGATTATCAATGGTATCCTCGCGTTATTGAACGTCTTACAATTTCTATTTTTTCCGTCCAAAACCGTTAACTTTTTTCTTTTTCGTTTATTTTTTTAATGTTTTAAAATGAAAAATAAAAGAAAAAGAAAAAAATTAATGGTTTTGGACGATTTTTATACGGAAAAAATTAGAAAAGGTTATGGTTGTAAAACACTCAATAACGCGAGGATACCATTGATAATCTAAAAAACTTAGGGGTACCATTGATAAAGTGCAAAAACTTAGGGGTGCCATCAATACTTTCCCTTTTATATTTTCTTTGAGACGGATAGACATGATTGAACACCTTTGATGTTTAGATTTTAGAATATTGTTTCACTGTGCCCTTATCACTTGCAGGTCTGTCAGAAAAATTGTAAACCTTGACAATCATATTGCTTTAGCATGTGCTGGTCTCAAGGCGGATGCCCGTGTTCTCATTAACAGGGCACGTATAGAGTGTCAAAGCCACAAGCTTACCTTGGAGGATCCAGTTACTGTCGAGTACATCACTCGTTACATTGCTGGACTTCAGCAGAAATATACACAAAGTGGGGGTGTTAGACCGTTTGGGCTGTCGACTTTGATTGTGGGATTTGATCCATACACCAAAGTACCAGCACTGTACCAGACAGATCCATCTGGCACATTTTCAGCTTGGAAGGCTAATGCAACTGGAAGAAACTCTAACTCAATAAGGGAATTCCTGGAGAAGAACTATAAAGAAACTTCTGGGCAAGAAACCATCAAGCTGGCTATCCGTGCTCTTCTTGAAGTAAGTCTCTATAAGAGTTTTTGTTGTAAAAAATTGTGTGATGTTATCCTTCACCTTAATATGAATTTCAGCTGATGCATATCTTCCTTCTTTTGAGTTTGTTGTCTTTGTAGTTTGTACACCATCAATTAAAAGGAATATCTGTAACTTGTTTGAATTATTTGCCTGGATATGAGGACAGCAGATCTCTATGGTTCTCATATTTTCATATGGTCTACATATACTCCCTTCATTTCATTAGAATTGCAACATATACTCTTAAAAGCTCTCACATAGATTTACGTAATGCTACAATCTCAATGGGACAAATGAGTATTGTGTTTCATGAACCTTGGAACAATTCTGGAATCTCTTTTGTTAACCTTGCTTATTTGTATTCTAAGACCTGGCATGATGATATACATCTTTAGACAAGTATTACATCTCTTTCTTGTACTTCTACCATCTGCCAAAGTTTTCAGAGTAACTATGTTGAGTACGGAGTTCCTATATATATAGTCTTTGGAGGTCTTTATTCACTACTTCTAATTTTTCCGATTAGGTGGTTGAAAGTGGAGGAAAGAACTTGGAAGTTGCTGTGATGACAGAAGAAGGTCTACGCCAGCTTGAAGAAGCTGAAATTGACGCCATTGTTGCAGAGATTGAAGCAGAGAAAGCTGCAGCTGAGGCCGCGAAGAAGGCTCCTGCTAAAGATACATAGATCTATCATGCTTCCAATTAGCAGGCTATCACTGTTCACTTATTAAAAGTCTTCATCATATCCCAGTTGCTTTTATTTAGCTTCAAGCTTCGAAGTGTTGATGAGTTAAACATAGTTGGTGGACATGTATCGTTTTAGTATCATTAGAAAAGCTATTATGTACTATTTAAAAGTGAGCAAATTGTTGAATATTTTGGTCATTTACCCATTTGGTTCATTATGAGATTTGTGAATGTACCTTCTTGCAGCCGTTAGTGCGAGTATGAGACTACTATTTACTCTTTCATTTTGTTGGTTTGGATATATTTGATATAACAGTAATAACAATGTTAGAACCTTAATCTCATAAGATTATGGTTGACATGAAACAATATCACTTTTAATGGTCTTCTATTTGAATTTTTCATCTCCATTACTTTTGATCCTATCTTAATTGGTAAGTCTCAAGCTTTTTATATTATTTTTCACTCATGTTTTTTAAGCTATCTTCGGTCTTCCTTGTCTCTAATTACGTCTTCTAAGCTCAAATTTTCAATCTTTTTTGTTGGTTTGCTTAGACCTTGTCTAGTTGCCTTTGCACATGTCCAAACCGTATTAAACAATTTGCTTTTCACTTTTTCTCGATATTTGAAACTCCTAAACTTTTTTTTTTAACTCTTCGTATTGAATTCTAATTTTCAATGAATGTCCATTCATTTATTGAAGTATTTGTTTTTCCTCTACTTTCATCTTTCTACAATAATCATTCCTAAAACTTGAACATTCTGATCCATAAAGCAGTTCTTGTTTAATGGACATTCCATAAAACTTGCACTTTAACTTTAATAGCATACCTCGAACATAAAATATTTTAATAGTTGTTTTTCATTTTTGTTACACACATTTAATTTTGTGACTCACATCTTGTTGGATGTCTTCACTACTTTGGAATATACCCAAAGTATTTGAAGTATTCACTAGAAGCAATTTCTTTCTTTATTACCTTTATGGTGTCTCTCGTTATCGTTTGCTCGTTTATGCTAAAGTTACATTTCGTATACTCTATTTTGTGTTGACTTTATTTGAAACCTTGTGACTCAAACTCTTATCTCCATCGTTCTCACTTAGTATTCACCCCCTTCTTGGCCTTATTTACCAAATTAATGACATCAACAAACATACACCAAGACACATGTAACACCCTAGAATTTACGACACTATACGGAACCAAAACCGCAAGGGAACAGAGGAAATTTGGGTGTTACATAAAAAAAAAGTAAAATATAAAAAGAATAAAACAAGAAAAGGTGAAGTTGGAATGATTTAATTAAAAGAGTAGGAAGAGACCCAAGCAAAATCATGCGTAAATTTCGACAGGATCAACCTTGAAATTGGACGCACTAAAAGAAAATAAACACGCACTAAAACATAATCAAGGAGAGGCATCATCGGCCTCGTAACAAAATATCACGACAGAAAGTTCATTGCCTAATCCTCTGTCGACATGCTAAGCATGGATCGTGGTTCCAAAGTAAACGGTTGAGTTTGAAGAAAGAAAAAGAACGGTAATTATTTAAATCATACAAACCATAAAAACAACGCAACGAAAATAACTTATACAAAGGAGGACATGTACCTCAAACTTAAAACATAGACAACTTAATTAAAAAGAAACTACATGTAGACAATAAGATTACTATATACTTCAAGATTCTCACTCATTCACCCCCCCCCCCCCCCCCCCCCATATGCAATGCAAAGAAGCTCCATTACCTGTAATGTCTATCTATGATAACCCTGCTGCTCAACATAATGACCATAGCCAAATGTATCATAGCAGGAACATCATAGATAGTCATAAACAAACAACAACAAACACATACACGTCAGTAATCAATGAACTTATAACAATTAGAATCATAGAACAAGGGAATAGACGAGAACATAGCACAACAATAACGAATCAACTCATCTGTCTAAACACTTATATAATACTCATGATTTCTCTTTCAACTACTAATCCCTCGAAGTATATTCAAAAGTAGTAGATCAATTCTCTATTCATGGCATAGTGACACGGCCAAGGGCGTTATCAGCCACTCGACGCCCATGGCAAAATATGAGCTCATACCCCCTCCAGCTGACCCTCTTGGGTCCTACCTTCGGAAAAAAGACACATTGGAGTACAAATCCAGTGAAGAGGCCACCATATTAGGGTTTGCAAAGCCCGCATGGTAACACCTCGGTCAAGGGGCGGTACCTGCCACTCGACGCCCAATGACAAAAGTATGCTCATATCCCTCATACGGTGATCCCGGCGAATCTCACCTAAGGGACTACTAAATCAAACGGATATAATCCAGTTGAGTCACGCTAACTAATTATAGTCTAATGCTTAATTAAATGAGAATAACTCCTACTTTCTACTATTAATGAATGACCTGGGATAGCAAAATGCCAAAACTCACTGAACAACTCAAACGAAATATGAAATCCACCTATAAAGGAGTCATTATAACTCAAAGTAAGACATAATCGAATTCTTAAATGGAAAAGGGGATGGTCCCCACCTTCTACTGACACTCTTATTCTCTAACTATTCTAAGCTCAAGTATTTCATAATCGATAGCTCTTCATATAAAAGTTACTCACTAGCACCTCATAGTCTCAATACAGTGCATATTATCACGACAAACAATGATATCTTAAGGGAAAATTGCATATAAGGGTTAGTTACTACGTGCACGTATTGTGAGAGTCACTGCACGATCAAAAAGTCACAAAAATCACCCAACTAAGCTTCTACTTTCCTCTTATGAACTGAGAACCTATACAAGTTTGAAGTAGAACTGTAACACCCCTGAATTTCCGACCCTTATACGAAACTAAAACCGCAAAGGATGGAAGGAAATTCGGGTGTTACATTAAAATAAAATAAATAAAATAATAAAAAACTTTATAAATGTGAGTAGAAATTTCAGCAGCATCTCTACTCAACATCGAATATGTGGTAGGGAAAATAACACAATAAAACATTAAACTAATCTAAGGCGTCATTACCTTTAAAATCTCACACCACGGCAGAATGATTTGTCGTTGGCTTCTCAAATCAACATGCCAAGCATGGATCGTGGTTCCAGTGTCAACGCTTGCGTTTTAAAATGACTTAACTCTTTAAAACCATACAAAGTTATAAACTACGCAGCGGAAATACAAATACACAAAGGAGGAACAAGGCCTCATAACAGAACGTATACAACCGAAGTTTACAAAAGATAAACAAGAGCTACAAAATCGAAAGATAACGGTATGTCACAGGTTATGCTTCGCCCTCATCACTCTTCCCCAATGCAATGCAATACAAAAGAAGCTCCAATACCTGCTACGCGTGTCTATGATCCTCCTGCAGCTCAAAATTAGACCAATAGTCATTGTGTCATAGCAGGAAAATCATAGAAAGTCATCAAACCATCAAACATAAACACAAACACGTATACGTCAGTAACTAGTATCATATATAATAAGGCCAACCTACGAAATAACATCATGTTATACAACAATATAAGATGATTTCATAAGACACAGGCACAGATACTAACCGTTTATCATCCACCTATACTTAATCTCATTACGTCCTTTCCAACTCGAATCATGTGTTCTTGGGTGGAATGCAGGTCTTCACACTCCTCTTCTCAAAACATAAACTCTTGTAAAACACGCGTAGTATCAACTTAACCAAGGCATAACAGACTACCTAACACATGACCTTATAGAGCTTGTCTATCTTAAAGTAAGTGTGATCATAGTCTATCTTTGGGACTGGTAACTCCCTTGAAGTAACTTAACTTAGGCGCACTTCTCACTAGCATAAACTACTCAATCATTGAATAAATTTTCTATCAATGAGTAAACATTCTATCAATGTGTAAGCTTTCTATGAATGAATAAATTTTCTATCAATGAGTAAACGTTCCATCAATGTGTAAGCTTTTTATGAATGAATAAACTTTCTATCAATGAGTAACATTTTATCAATGGATTCTCCACTTCATGACATAGTGACAAGGCCAAGGGCATTATTAGTCATCCGGTGCCCATGGTAAAGTATGAGCTCATACCCCCTTCATCTGACCCTCACGAAGAGGCCACCATATTGGGGTTTGCAAGGCCCGCATGGTAATCTAATGCTTAATCAAATGGGAAAAACTCGCGCTTTCTACTATTAATGAGTGCCCTGGGATAGCAGAATGCCAAACCCTTTGAACAACTCAAACAAAGTACGAAATCCACCTATAAAGGATCATTCTAACTCCAAGTAAGACATAATCCAATTCTTAAATAAATAAGGGGGAGTTCCTCGCCTTCTACTAACACCCGCATTCTCTAAACTATTATAAGTGCAAGGATTTCATAATCGATAGCTCGTCATATAAAGTGTACTCATCGGTACCTCATAGTTTAGATACAATGCATATTATCACGATAAACAATGTCTTAAAGCAAATTGCATATAAGGATTAGTTACTGCGTGTACGTACCTGTAAGCGTCACTGCATGACCAAAAAGTCACAAAAATCACCCAACTACAGTTCTACCTTCCTTTTATTAAATGGGCACCTATATAAGTTAGGAGTAGAACTAATAAGTCCACTTATCTACTTTGTCATACCAACTAAATGTCAAACCACTATCATCCATTCAAGATAAGTTTCCCATTACTCTAGCACGCGCACATCCCATTCAACACAAATCGTAATCATTAATTCAAGGGAAATTTGCAAAGAAACACCTTTTAAAACCCCTTTTTTGTAAAGAAACACCTTTTATAATTTTTTTTGTAAAAAAACACCTTTTAAGAGACTTTTTTTTTAAAAAAACACCTTAAATCAGTTTCCGGTGACTTTTGTCAACTTTCCGGCGTTGACTATGCCAGTCAACGCCGGAAAGTTGACAAAAGTCACCGAAAACTGATTTAAGGTGTTTTTTTTTTTGAAAAAGTCTCTTAAAAGTTGTTTTTTTACAAAAAAAATTATAAAAGGTGTTTCTTTACAAAAAAGGGGTTTTAAAAGGTGTTTCTTTACAAAAAAAGGGGTTTTAAAAGGTGTTTCTTTTCAATAATAAAAAAAAAATTTTAAAAATTATTATTTTTTTATTTTTGTTTTTATTATTATTATTATTATTATTATTATTATTATTATTATTATTATTATTATTATTATTAATATTATTATTATTATTATTATTATTATTAATTTTTTTTTAAAAATTTTTTTTTTATATAATAATGAAAATAAAAATTTTTTTCAAAAAATAATATTAATAATAAAAATAAAAATAAAAATAAAAACAAAAATTTTTAAAAAAGTTAAAAAAAAATTTTAAAAAAATTAATAATAATAAAAAAAAATAAAAAGTATAAAAAAATATAAAATAACAATAATAATAATTAACAAAAATAATAATAATAATAAAATTAAAAATAAAATTAAAATTAAAAATAAATTTTTTTTTAAAAAAAAGAATAATAATAATAATAATAATAATAAATATTATTATTCTTTTTTTTAAAAAAAAATATTTTTTAAATTTTATATTTATTTTTAATTTTATTATTATTATAATTATTTTTAATTATTATTATTGTTATTTTATATTTTTTTATACTTTTTATTTTTTTTATTATCATTAATTTTTTTTGATTTTTTTTAACTATTTTTAAAATTTTTGTTTTTATTTTTATTTTTATTTTTATTATTAATTTTATTTTTTGAAAATTTTTTTATTTTTATTATTATATAAAAAAAAATTTAAAAAACATTTTTTTAAAAAAATTAACAACAACAATAATAATAATAATAATAATAATAATAATAATAATAATAATAATAATAATAATAATAATAAAAACAAAATAAAAAAAATAATAATTTTTTTTATAATTTTTTTTTGTAAAGAAACACCTTTTATAATTTTTTTTGTAAAAAAACACCTTTTAAGAGACTTTTTTTAAAAAAAACACCTTATATCAGTTGCCGGTGACTTTTGTCAACTTTCCGGCGTTGACTGGCATAGTCAACGCCGGAAAGTTGACAAAAGTAATCGGAAACTGATTTAAAGTGTTTTTTTTTTTAAAAAAGTCTCTTAAAAGGTGTTTTTTTACAAAAAAAAATTATAAAAGGTGTTTCTTTACAAAAAAGGGGTTTTAAAAGGTGTTTCTTTGCAAATTTCCCTTAATTCAACAACTTAAGTCTTTCCATCAATTTAAGAATAGAAGGATTATGTAAAGCGTTCACCATATTTGAGTTATATTGATTCACGTTACCAAAACAAATAACAAATCACACTTGAATCTTACGATGTTAATATAGTGATAATATAATGATAATGACAAATCTTAAAGTTATCACATCAGAATATCATTTATTACATTCTTCAAGGTTAGAAAGAACTATAATCGAACATCATAACAAGCAACTCTAGCAACCATCAATGATAAGTTCACACTATACTCATGACCTCGTTTATAGCTTTAATAACAACCTAACAAAAGTACATATGATTAACAACAATCAAACAACAATAATTAACAACTATTACTCCCAATTAATAACCAAGACCACTTCCATAGTCAACTACAAGCATGCCATTACCAACTATCACTTATCGCAACAATAGATAACCAAACTAAGCCTTAAAACAACTTGTAAAGTTTTCCAATCAACTATCACACTACCAAATGTAGCATACACACACACACCATTAGTAATTTCATCTCTAAATCGAGCTCTAATCAAATCATGTCTAAAGATGACATTTTTAACCAATACCCATTTCAAATACTCAAAGTAGTAAACTCAATAATCAAGTAAACATCAATTTAACAAAGAAATACTTAGAAATCAAGGAACAAATGGCTCAAAATTAAAGTGTTAGAGAAGGGGAGTGAAGGCAAGGGACTAGTGGTGGTGGTTTGCACGGTTGGGGCGTGCATAGAGGCGGCACAACCCTTGTGGTGGTGGTGCTGCTGGCGTGTACGGGTAGAAGAAGCCCTGTGCCGCACGGTTGCTGCTCGTGGGAGGGGGAAAATAGGTCGGTGCTGCCGGCTGCTGCTCGTGGAAGGGAGGAGAGAGGGCGATCCTAGTGGCGACTGAAGGAATATGTCCGTAGACATTTCCGACAATTACTAAATATAAATATATAGGACATTTATGAAGATAATAAAGTTAATTATTATTAGTAATTGTATTTGCTTGCTAGAGAATAAATATAATTGGTGGGTCAATAATAATTGGACCACGACTAATATAATTAATCCTATAAGGTCTTACAAAAGAATCAATTGAACGATAAATAACTCAGGCCCATTAGGAGTATGGGCTTGCGATCCAATTAGGTTAACAAAAGAATCGGTTTCTTTTGACCTAGGTTACTAGTATTATATGAGGATATAATGTTGGTAGTGGAGAAGTGGGGATAATGGGGGTGTGAGTATTAATGATATTTTTAATTTAAACTCTCACTCTCAATTATTCATACACACAGAAACAAAAACCAGTAAAAGCAAGAGAAACAATACTCTTCCGTTCTAGCAAACGTTGGTATTCAATTGATTCTGGTAGACTGAATAGAGGAGCAACGTTTGAGGCTCTACAGATTATCTTACTACGTTAATTCTTGTGGATTTCACGCTACAAAGGTAATATAGACTAATCCTTTTGTATGATTCATATGTCTAATTATGTTTATGATCCTGATATAGATGTTAGGGAAGTGTTTCCTGAAATCTTGCTTTAAGCATCTTTGAATCCCAACAGTGGTATCAGTTAAGCCTAATTCATAATATTCATATGATCTTTTTTTTCTCTGGAAAGTTAGACAACCGTTTTTTTGTTTTTTTTTTTTTTGCATGAAAATCGGATATTTTATATTAACTGTCTGGAAAGTTATTCATAATATTCAATTTCAATTGGATTGAAATATAAATGCGAAAAACTTGTTTTTCCTGATATTTGAAGCCATTCATGCCAAATATTGTATACCAGTTCGAATTCATCAAAAAAAAAAAAAAAATTCAGTTTTTTTTATGAAGATTCGATATTTTGTGTTAATTGTCTTGGGGTTTTGATTATTCACGAAATCCAAACAATGAAATTAAACACAAAATTTGTTCATTGTTATTGTGTTTCTCGTAATGGTATTCAAGTGTTTTGGATCGAAAATGCTTATACCCTAATTTTTCCCCAATTCAATTTTAATTGTTAAAACACAAAATTTGTTCAATTGGATTGAAATTTAAATGCGAAACTTGTTTTCCCTAAAATTTGTAGCATTTCTATATAAAGATTGTATATCAATTCGAATATGTTCGAATTCATCAAAAAAAAAAAAAAAAAAAAGAAAAAACGAAAACAAACCGGGAAGTATGCGCAGGCCACGAGCTGTCTATGGTGGTTGTGGTGGCCGGAGGGAGGCGGGCTGCTGGCGGCTGCTAGGTTCCGTTCTGAGCCTCTGTGTTCCTTCTTCCATTAAAATGAAGGTGCTTTTTTGTTGAAATAAAGAGATGGTTCCAGAACATTGGTTTTGGTCTTATACACGAGTATGCGGCTTCCAAAATTTTTTTTTGGAATTTTTTTTGTTTTTTTTTATGTGCATATAACTATTAATAGAGTCTTAATTGTTTTTTTTTTCTCAAACTAGTCTTACTTAAATTAGTCAAGTTTGACTAAACATAAAGGGTATTTTATATGCTTATTGTTATGACCCTTTAGTTTGATATATTACATTGTTATTGCCGTTTATAATATTTGATATTATTTTGACATGTTATGACTAGTATGGCCCAAAACAAAATTTATATATAAAATTAGGATATTATATACGATCTGCGAATCGTTTGTTATGAATATAATTATATACGATCTGCGAATCGTTTGTTATGAATATAATTAAATACGATCTGCGCATCGTTATTTTTTTTATTATTCAAAGTATGTAATCACAAATGAAAGGAGTTTCAAGGAAGGTGATCAATGGAGATTCATGGAAGCTTCATGAAGTTTTTTTTAGGGGCCATACTAGATCATCTTTTATTCATGCTTTTATTTGCTTTGAGCGTTTATTTTATTTTGGTCTTTGCTTGCATAAGTTAATGTATTGGTTAAATATGCTATGTGTTCACTTAATATTAACCATGTTAATTAACTTGAATCCCCATAAATAATATTGAGTTTTATTGTTTTTCCAAACAACACATATAAGCCTTTGATAATGAATAATACATTCCGCCAAAGCGAGGTATTGCTCATAATTCTTGGGATATGGGGTAAATATTTTTTGGAAAATTTACAGGTTCATGTTTGGTTTCACTCAACAAAATCATCAAAAACAAAGTTTTGGATGTTGAAACTAAGAGATAGGATTGAACAAGTATTATCAATCTATCTACAAAGAATTATAATTAGTTATAATTAGTAAAACGTTTACTTACCTTAACTACTATAGTTAAAGGCAGGGCCAAAGTCCGTTTGACTGTAGTGGGAGAGGATCTTAGTTGTTATTTATTCAAAAGGGGATTTTAAAATTTTGAATAAATTATTAAACTTGTTTAATTACTGCTTATTGATAGACTATTAATTTTACTTTATTACATTGTTGTAGAAATCATGTCTGGTTCAACTAACAACAACACTCCTGCTTTTAACTTGCGCTGTGTCTTGGAAAAAGACAAATTGAATGCAAACAACTTCCTTGAATGGGAAATGGCTGTGAGAATTGTTCTCAGAGCTGAAGGAAGGGAAAGTGTTCTTGACACTCCACTCCCTGAACCCCTGCCAGAAACTGCAACAGTTGCAGAGAAAAGAGCTAGGCAAAATCTCGAGGCCAATTCTGTGCAAGTAACATGTCTGATGCTTGCTTGCATGGAACATGATTTTCAAAAACGTTTTAACAATCTTGATGCCTACACAATAATCCAGCAACTTAGAACAATGTTCGAAAAGAATGCTCGATTAGAGAGATTTGAAGCTAATTGTAAACTTTTGGAATGCAAACTGGGCAAGGGAAAACCCGTCGGACCCCATGTGTTCGCCTTAATAGGGCATTTTCAAGTCATGGAAAAGTTGGGTTTTCCTTATCCCAAAGAGTTGGCCACTGATATTGTGATCAGATCCTTGCCAGAAACTTTTGATGCTTTCAGATTAAATTTTTACATGCAAGGAGGGGAAGCAACCTTGCCAGAATTGCATGGTATGCTTGTTCAGGCTGAAAGGAGCTTACCTTCTGAACCCGCACTGAAAGATGTGCTCATGGTCAGAAAGAATAAAAAGTTCAAGAAGAAAGGGGTTCCTAAATGGAATGGCAATGGTAAGGTAGTTACCACTAATGCCTCTCCCAGACCAAAGGCTACTCCAAAGGCTAAAGTAGCAGCACTACATGAGTGCTACCACTGCCACAAGATTGGCCATTGGAAGAGGAACTGCCCCGTCTATCTGGAAAAAAAAAAGTCCGGTGCTTTATCTTCAGGTATATATGTTATTGAAATTAATTTGGCAACTTCTGCTTCTTGGGTATTTGATACTGCTTGTGGGTCTCACATTACTAGTAATGTGCAGGGTCTAAAAAGAAGTAGAAACTTGAGCAAAGGTGAGGTGGATCTCCGGGTCGGAAATGGAGCAAGAGTTGCTGCTTTGGCTGTTGGAGTTTATATTTTAACATTACCCTCTGGTTTAATTTTAGAACTAAATAATTGTTATTATGTTCCTGCCATCACCAAGAACATTATTTCAATTCCGGTTCTGGACACGGAAGGTTTTTCATTTACTATTAAGAATAATTGTTGTTCTGCATATTTAAATGATATGTTCTATGTTTCAGCTAAATTATTAAATGGGTTGTATGTGCTAGACTTAGAAACTCACATCTATAACATAGACAGCAAAAAACGTAAAACAAATGATTCAAACCCCACTTACCTATGGCATTGTCGATTAGGCCACATAAGTTCAAAAAGCATAGAAAAACTTCATAAAGATGGAATTCTAAAATCATTTGATTTTGAATCATTTGGTGTTTGCTAGTTTTGTTTGATGGGAAAAATGACAAAGTTACCTTTCACAGGTACAAGTGAAAGGGCCAATGACCTCTTAGCTCTCATACATACTGATGTATGTGGACCTATGAGTACCGTGGCTCGGGGTGGTTACAGCTACTTTATAACCTTTACTAATGATGTAAGCAGATATGGATATGTTTACCTCATGAGACATAAGTCGGAGTCCTTTGAAAAGTTCAAGGAATTTCAAAATGAAGTAGAGAACCAACTTGGGAAGAAAATAAAAGCATTACAATCCGATCGTGGTGGTGAATACTTGTCTCACGAGTTTGATGATCATTTGAAAAATCGAGGCATACTCTCACAATTGACTCTACCAGGAACACCACAATTAAATGGCGTCTCTGCGAGGAGGAATCGAACTCTATTAGATATGGTTCGATCAGTGATGAGTCTTGCTGATCTTCCTATTTCATTTTGGGGATTTGCATTGGATACAGCTGCATTTACACTTAATAGAGCACCTACCAAAGCAGTGGAAAAGACACCATATGAGATGTGGACGGGAAAAGTTCCGAAGTTGTCTTTTCTAAGGATTTGGGGTTGCGAAGCTTATGTAAAACGTTTAATATCTGATAAACTAGCACCTAAATCTGACAAATGTCTTTTTGTGGGTTACCCAAAAAAGACAAAGGGATACTACTTCTACAACCAAAGCGAAAACAAAGTATTTGTTGCTCGCAATGGTGTTTTTCTAGAACAGGAATTTATTTCTAGAAAAACAAGTGGGAATAATGTATATCTCGAAGAAGTTCGAGATGAGCAACAAATGGATAAGGTTAACACCTCATCAGAGGCGCCCCAGCATGATAATGCCCAGGAGGAAATGCATTCAACGCACTTACCTCCTACCGCCCCAAGTGGAGAAAATCCACGCGAAGTCACTCTACCTAATGAGGCAGAAACTTCTCTTGTTGTTCCCCTACGTAAGTCTAGTAGGACAATAATTCCGTCAAGAAGATATATTGATTTCCTTTTGACAGAAAACTCTGAAATAACCATGTTAGAATCAGAAGAGCCTACTAGTCACAAAGATGCTTTGGAGAGTCCTGACTCCGAAAAATGGCTTGAAGCCATGAAATCTGAAATGGATTCCATGTCTGAAAATCAAGTTTGGGACTTGGTTGATCTGCCTGATGGGGTAAAACCCATTGGATGCAAATGGATTTTCAAACTGAAAACAGACAAGGATGGAAACATTAGTGTTTTCAAAGCAAGGTTAGTAGCAAAAGGTTTCAAACAAATACATAGTATAGACTATGATGAAACTTTTTCTCCAGTAGCCATGCTAAAATCCATTAGGATAATCCTTGCGATAGCTGCCTTTCATGACTTTGAAATATGGCAAATGGACGTCAAAACTGCCTTTTTGAATGGGTTCTTAAAAGAGGATGTGTACATGACACAACCACAAGGTTTTGAAGATCCGAAAAATCCAAGGAAAGTATGCAAGCTTAAGAGATCCATTTATGGATTGAAGCAAACATCAAGGAGTTGGAACCTTAGATTTGATGAGGCAGTCAAAGAGTTTGGTTTTCTTAGAAATGAAGAGGAATCTTGTGTATACAAGAAGTTAAGTGGGAATAATATCACTTTTCTGATCTTGTATGTAGATGACATACTCCTCATTGGGAATGACAAAAATATACTTGATTCGGTCAAGCAATGGCTTAAAAGTCATTTCTCCATTAAAGACCTGGGAGAGGCTGAGTACATACTAGGAATAAAGATCTATAGGGATAGATCGAGGAGACTTATTGGACTAAATCAAGAGACTTACATAGATAAGATTCTCACAAAGTTCAAAATGGAAAACTCCAAGAGAGGGTTTATTCCTATGCAACATGGCATTAAACTTTGCAAGACTATGTGCCCATCGAGTTCAGAAGAATTCAAGCATATGAATAATGTTCCTTATGCTTCTGCAATAGGATCAATCATGTATGCTATGATATGTACTCGCCTGATGTTGCATTTGCTTTGAGTATGTGCAGCAGATACCAGTCCAATCTAGTAGATGCACACTGGATAGCAGCGAAAAATATCCTCAAGTACTTAAGAAGGACAAAGGATAAATTTCTGGTATATGGCAGAGCTAATGAGTTGTTTGTAACTGGATACACTGATGCAAGCTTCCAAACTGACAAAGATGACTTCCGATCCCAATCTGGTTTCATATTTTGTCTGAATGGAGGAGCTGTGAGCTGGAAGAGCTCCAAGCAGAATTCAGTTGCAGATTCTACTACAGAGGCTGAGTACATAGCAGCAGCTGAAGCAGCAAAAGAGGTTGTTTGGATTAAAAAGTTCGTTAGTGAACTGGGTGTAGTTCCTAGCATTGAGAATGGCATCAAGTTGTATTGTGATAACGAAGGTGCTATTGCTAAATCCAAGGAACCTAGATCTCACCAAAAATCTAAACATGTTGAAAGAAAATTCCATCTTATTCGAGAAATTGTTGGAAGACAGGATGTAATAATAAGTAGAGTTGATACCACGGATAACATAGCAGATCCGTTGACTAAACCACTCCCTCAGCCGAAGCATGAGAGTCATACTAGGTCTATGGGGCTTAAGCATATAGGAGAATGTCTTTAGGTTGTTTACTTCATGTTTACAATTATAAAGAATTCTGTTTACCATATGTTTGGAATGTTTATCAATAATATAAATAGTTTGTTTCTTATTTAATTGCTTGGTTTAGTATTAAATAATATGTCTATTTAATTTGTGTTTTCAATAGGATTATCGGAAACGTTTCGATAATGGAACCCTATAAGTGAACTGAAATCACAATTTATATAATGTCCCTAATCTAAATCACTAAATTGGACATAAGTGGTTTATTAAAGATTAGCATGTAATTAATTGATAGCTCGATTCCATGGGCTATGGAAACATAGAGATGTTTAATCGATTACATGGATGCATACCTGATGCATTGAGACTTGACCTAATCTGATTCGAAAGGGCAGAATCAAATCCTTATATTTAGTGGATTCCTTAGACATGAGTATGTCTTAATCACTACGAAATAATTAGTTTAACCTTGACGTTGTTAAACGTCGTGCTGTAAAAGGAGGCTATAAAGGCAGTGATCAGGTGGGCTAAGAATTGAGTGGGAGTTATGGTCATACAAGAATGAATAAGTCCTCCTATATGATAGGATTGGTGTGTAGGCCTCTTGATGAGCGAGAATTGAAAATTGCATGGCCATGCGGAATAAGATTAAATGGTTAATCCTTAGTTGAACAATTCGAACTCAGAGATCAAGAAACATAATTTGAGAAATAACACCGTGTTGTCAAATTTCACATTAAGTGGCTTAAGGAATTTATAATTGTGCAATTGTCTTCGAACAAGTGGGAGATTGAAGGAATATGTCCGTAGACATTTCCGACAATTACTAAATATAAATATATAGGACATTTATGAAGATAATAAAGTTAATTATTATTAGTAATTGTATTTGCTTGCTAGAGAATAAATATAATTGGTGGGTCAATAATAATTGGACCACGACTAATATAATTAATCCTATAAGGTCTTACAAAAGAATCAATTGAACGATAAATAACTCAGGCCCATTAGGAGTATGGGCTTGCGATCCAATTAGGTTAACAAAAGAATCGGTTTCTTTTGACCTAGGTTACTAGTATTATATGAGGATATAATGTTGGTAGTGGAGAAGTGGGGATAATGGGGGTGTGAGTATTAATGATATTTTTAATTTAAACTCTCACTCTCAATTATTCATACACACAGAAACAAAAACCAGTAAAAGCAAGAGAAACAATACTCTTCCGTTCTAGCAAACGTTGGTATTCAATTGATTCTGGTAGACTGAATAGAGGAGCAACGTTTGAGGCTCTACAGATTATCTTACTACGTTAATTCTTGTGGATTTCACGCTACAAAGGTAATATAGACTAATCCTTTTGTATGATTCATATGTCTGATTATGTTTATGATCCTGAGATAGATGTTAGGGAAGTGTTTCCTGAAATTCCGCTTTAAGCATCTTTGAATCCCAACAGGCGACTTCAGTGGAGGCGCGGCTGGGCTACGAAGGAGGTGCAGTCGTGAAGGAGAAGAAGAGTAAGGGGTAAGCCATGATTTGCTTTTTGCTTTGAAAATGAGGGAGTCTCAACCTAAAACCCTGATGCATGTACGTGGTGGGACAATCCAAGAACCTACTTAATACCTCCAAGAACGTTACCAAGAACGCTATGAACGCACACAAAGATAATCCTTCTGTTTGATACCAAACAGGAAGGCTGGCCAGGACAACTCTAAAGAGTGGCCCTTGTATCGTGGATAGAGACAAATCACCCACACTGGGTTGCTTGGCCTCTTCCTCACACTCCAATTGAAAGACTCTCTCAATCTTTGTGGAATTAACCTGAAAAGAACACTTTGCTTTGCCTCACAAAGTACCCTCTCAGAACAAGTAATTGAACAACAATCACTTTGAAGAAAAACTTGTACTAATCAAAAACTTGTTTTTTACAAGGGATTAGGTCTCTTATTTATAGAGTTATGAGACCTTCTAAAAGAGCTAAGCCTAACAAACCAAAATAACGGCTAAAAATTACACGTGGCTTTTATGTACACGTTTTAAAACAGAAACAGAAGTCAGAAGGAGTGTTTAACAGTATGCTGCTGTACTATTCGTTGACCACCCAACCTTCAGCATCCATTCTTGGTGTCTTACTGTGATCATAAGGAGGCACTTAAGGTGTTGATGGAGAGTCCCATGTATAAAGATTCCAAAAATACCCTTGGTGTATCCTACTGTGCTCAGGTTGACTCCGTAGAAGGGCTTGAAGGTCTGCTGCTCAGCAGGTGGTGGCTGGCAGCTGGTTGCTCTCTGAATCACCCATTGTCAAATGTCAGGCGAACAAGTGACCTTGGGGTTGGTCTTGTGGCTTCTGTGAGGACCCATCGTGATGCCTCTGAGTCTTGGTGTAATCTTCCATGTCTAGAGATGCCATGCCTCGAAGTTCCATGCTCATACATGTACCAGGTTGGACGTTCCATGATTCGCAAGGTAGGCTGCCAGGCAGAACCATACTTTGTTGGTTCTGTTGTTCGTGAGTTGTGGAACAGCCTACTGTTTTGCTTGAGTATTGCTGAGATGTTCCTCCTTGATTCTTCTTGCTCTTGCCTTGATTCCATGTTTATGCTTGGTCTAGCTTGGGATTGGCTTTCCTTAATTGTCACGTCCAAGCCCGTAGGTTTAGCAAGGTCAGTTGGTAAGCCAATGAGCATCAAATCAGTAGGTTGCTTAGCCATGTCTCCTCCTTCTTGGTTTGTCTTGGCTTGTGGGTTGTCCTCATGATCCATATATGGATCAAACCCTAAGTCATCTTTTTATTCTATTTATTTCTTTATTTATTTTTTTTTTATTAAACTCATTGTAAAGCCAACTAAAAAAACCCACCTTTGATGTGCTCACAAGATTATTAAAATAATAATTTTAATTTGAACCTCCTTATTTTAGTAATTG